>NC_090744.1:65372217-65517343 GCF_036898095.1 Palaemon carinicauda | reverse complement strand
GAGCCAATATGTCATAGTGGCAATTGCCTCTTTGTTAAAGTACGACATCAAACTCTCTCTCTCTCTCTCTCTCTCTCTCTCTCTCTCTCTCTCTCTCTCTCTCTAGGAAGAAAATGACTGCAAAATTAAAGCGCTTATATATCTTAATAGACAGTGCTGCTCCCACCTTGTTTCCGAGTTTTATATATTTACATATATATATATATATATATATATATATATATATATATATATATATATATATATATATATATATATATATATGCCCTTTCATTAGAAGGGGCTAGCGTTCGATCCCAAGTATGAGGTAGAAATTTGTTTCTATTTGAACACGATGTTGTGTTGATATTTATCCATATATATATATATTCATATATATACAGTATATATATATATATATATATATATATATATATATTTATTTATTTATATACATATATATATATGTATATATATATTATATATATATATATATATATATATATATATATATATTTATATATAAATAGATATATATACACATGCATGCATATAAAGATATATATATGTGTGTATATATATATACACTTATATACTGTATATATATATGTATATATATACATGTATGTATATATATATATGTGTGTGTGTATGTGTGCGTGTGTGTGTATGGTCATGGGCTAGGGTGGTAAAATAGATGCAGTTTATT
Organism: Palaemon carinicauda; assembly: GCF_036898095.1. NCBI lineage: Eukaryota > Metazoa > Arthropoda > Malacostraca > Decapoda > Palaemonidae > Palaemon > Palaemon carinicauda. Next base: position 65,516,655 of record NC_090744.1, on the reverse strand, counting down.
TCTTGGCGGTTTTTTTTTTTTTTTTTTTTTTTTTTAATTAGCCTCAATATTTGTACCCAACTTGAATTCGAAGAGAGTCATCACATCAGACTAAAACACGAAGGATAGTAGAAGACACATTATTATTATTATTATTATTATTATTATTATTATTATAATATCATTATTATTATTATTATTATTATCATTATTATATGCATATACATATGTCTTGAATCATTCTATTATTATTATTATTATTATTATTATTATCATTACTTGCTAAATTACAACCCTAGTTGGAAAAGCAAGATGCTATAAGCCCAAGGGCTCCAACAGGGAAAATAAGGAAATAAATAAACTATAAGAGAAGTAATTGACAATTAAATAAAAGAGTTGCAATAGAATAAATTCATATATAAACTATAAAATCTTCAAAAAATCAAGAGGAAAAGAAATAAGATAGAATGATGTGTCCGAGTATATTCTCAAACACTTTACTTGGCTTAGCCCATAATTTTCATTTCTGTAGGTTAATGGTACACTATGCAGTAAAATCTACATAAATCCTCCGTCCCTCTATGTAGAATTGTGAAGCTGTTGATCGGATAATGCTTATGAAGAGTGGTTTGGTATCTCGTGTAGCTATTTTGCTATGAACCATATCAATGACGAAAAGAGAATCACTGTTCTCTGTTCTCTACTTTGTCACAGTGGTCATGAATTATCTAGAAGTTGGAACTTGTCAAATGAAGAGAGGAAGAAACCTGATCTTGTGTTTAACAAATTTAAAGAACATGTGATATGATGTATCATGAACAGAGATTAGTTGTCCATGAAATTTTCAGAAAAGGATACATGCTGATCATTTAGGTGTCACAAAATCACAGCTTAGGGCTAAAGATATTTACTGCTCTAACCTGATGGTTGTTATTGAGAAATTTGTTCAAGACTGGGTTGTTTGTTTACAAAATTCTAAGAGTATTAAGGACTCAATATTTTCACATGAGTTACCTTCTCATCCATGAGAAATTGTCTAGTGGTTTATTTGAATTTGGTAGTCACTCCTACACATTTTAGTTGGCCATTGCAGTAAGATGCACTTTGCTCGTGGATTAAAATGTATATCTTGTATAGAGATAATTAGTTTTTGCAAAGATGTTTGAAATTTAAGGAATACCAACACTCCTGTATAGTGGTAATGGGCCACAATGATGTGCTGACGAACTTGGAAATTTGGCAATAACTTGGGACTTTGAGTATATAACAAGTAGTCCACATTACTCACAAAACGATGTATTTCCCGGAAAAATAGGTGTAGTGGTAAAATCGGTGCTTGAGAAAGCAAAGGAGTTTGTTAATGATACTACGAAGGTTTTATTTTGCTTATATAGTACACATATTTATAACAAGATACCCAGAAATTTAGTTCTGTTATGTTACAATTGCCCCACCTTGTGGAACACTGGCATTTGCTTTTGCAGTCCGTGACAGGTCCTACTAAATTGTTAGATTGGAGAAGAGTAAGTTCTTATTTGCTTTAAAAAATTATTGCATGTTATTTATGTTTGAAGATAAAGATTCTTGTTAATAAGAGTAATCAAATCACACACTATTATAATCAAGACGTAAGTGATGAACTTCCAGAAATATTTCTAGGTATGAAAGTTTTAATACAGAAAACTAATAATCCTTCTTTAGTACCAGGAACAAAATGTGTTGAACCTATAGATCTTATGTAGTAGAATCGTCAAATTGTAGTAAAGTCAGGAAAAATTGAAATTTCATTAAAGATGTAAGTCATGGTTTCAATTAATATCCATTATGTGATGGTAATACATCCGAGGCTAAGTCTGTTAAAGACTTATTAAAGGATGTTAACACCAAGACTCACGAGGTTACTTTTGAAAACGAAGCCAAAATTTCACATTGCGAAAATATCGTTCCCGCCAAAGACTTTTGCAACTCGTATTGAATAAATATTTGGTGTTTTTCATGTTTAGTATTATATTGAAATGCCTTGCTAAAGAAGTTAATTTATTGATTTTGTTAGAATATTAGTCAAAGTTGCATATAAATTCTATACGTATTTATTGTCATAATTTATGAATTTTGATAGAAGTCATAAAGTTGTACGCTAACCGAGTGTCTGCTGTTTCTATATGCTAGCAGAGTGTCTGTTTCTCTTCTGTATGCTAGCCAAGTGTCTCTTGTTTTCTATATGCTAGCCGATTGTTTGCTATTTTTATATGCTAATCGAGTGTCTGTTGTTTCTGCATGCTATTGCTAGCCGAGTGTCAGTTATATCTGCATGCTATTGCTAGCCGAATGTCTGTTGCTTCTGTGTGCTAACCGAGCGTCGGTTTCTTTTCTGTATGCTAGCCGTCTCTTGTTTCTATATGCTAACCGAGTGTTTGCTATTTTTATATGCTAATCGAGTGTCTGTTGTTTCTGCATGCTATTGCTAGCCGAGTGTCAGTTATATCTGCATGCTATTGCTAGCCGAATGTCTGTTGCTTCTGTGTGCTAACCGAGTGTCGGTTTCTTTTCTGTATGCTAGCCGTCTCTTGTTTCTATATGCTAACCGAGTGTTTGCTATTTTTATATGCTAATCGAGTGTCTGTTGTTTCTGCATGCTATTGCTAGCCGATTGTCAGTTATTTCTGCATGCTATTGCTAGCCGAATGTCTGTTGCTTCTGTGTGCTAACCGAGTGTCGGTTTCTTTTCTGTATGCTAGCCGTCTCTTGTTTCTATATGCTAACCGAGTGTTTGCTATTTTTATATGCTAATCGAGTGTCTGTTGTTTCTGCATGCTATTGCCAGCCGATTGTCAGTTATTTCTGCATGCTATTGCTAGCCGAATGTCTGTTGCTTCTGTGTGCTAACCGAGTGTCGGTTTTTTTTCTGTATGCTAGCCGTCTCTTGTTTCTATATGCTAACCGAGTGTTTGCTATTTTTATATGCTAATCGAGTGTCTGTTGTTTCTGCATGCTATTGCTAGCCGAGTGTCAGTTATTTCTGCATGCTATTGCTAGCCGAATGTCTGTTGCTTCTGTGTGCTAACCGAGTGTCGGTTTCTTTTCTGTATGCTAGCCGTCTCTTGTTTCTATATGCTAACCGAGTGTTTGCTATTTTTATATGCTAATCGAGTGTCTGTTGTTTCTGCATGCTATTGCTAGCCGATTGTCAGTTATTTCTGCATGCTATTGCTAGCCGAATGTCTGTTGCTTCTGTGTGCTAACCGAGTGTCGGTTTCTTTTCTGTATGCTAGCCGTCTCTTGTTTCTATATGCTAACCGAGTGTTTGCTATTTTTATATGCTAATCGAGTGTCTGTTGTTTCTGCATGCTATTGCCAGCCGATTGTCAGTTATTTCTGCATGCTATTGCTAGCCGAATGTCTGTTGCTTCTGTGTGCTAACCGAGTGTCGGTTTCTTTTCTGTATGCTAGCCGTCTCTTGTTTCTATATGCTAACCGAGTGTTTGCTATTTTTATATGCTAATCGAGTGTCTGTTGTTTCTGCATGCTATTGCTAGCCGATTGTCAGTTATTTCTGCATGCTATTGCTAGCCGAATGTCTGTTGCTTCTGTGTGCTAACCGAGTGTCGGTTTCTTTTCTGTATGCTAGCCGTCTCTTGTTTCTATATGCTAACCGAGTGTTTGCTATTTTTATATGCTAATCGAGTGTCTGTTGTTTCTGCATGCTATTGCTAGCCGATTGTCAGTTATTTCTGCATGCTATTGCTAGCCGAATGTCTGTTGCTTCTGTGTGCTAACCGAGTGTCGGTTTCTTTTCTGTATGCTAGCCGTCTCTTGTTTCTATATGCTAACCGAGTGTTTGCTATTTTTATATGCTAATCGAGTGTCTGTTGTTTCTGCATGCTATTGCTAGCCGATTGTCAGTTATTTCTGCATGCTATTGCTAGCCGAATGTCTGTTGCTTCTGTGTGCTAACCGAGTGTCGGTTTCTTTTCTGTATGCTAGCCGTCTCTTGTTTCTATATGCTAACCGAGTGTTTGCTATTTTTATATGCTAATCGAGTGTCTGTTGTTTCTGCATGCTATTGCTAGCCGATTGTCAGTTATTTCTGCATGCTATTGCTAGCCGAATGTCTGTTGCTTCTGTGTGCTAACCGAGTGTCGGTTTCTTTTCTGTATGCTAGCCGTCTCTTGTTTCTATATGCTAACCGAGTGTTTGCTATTTTTATATGCTAATCGAGTGTCTGTTGTTTCTGCATGCTATTGCTAGCCGATTGTCAGTTATTTCTGCATGCTATTGCTAGCCGAATGTCTGTTGCTTCTGTATGCTGACCGAGTATCGGTTGCTTCTGTATGCTAGCCGGGTATACTTTCTGTATGCTAGCAGAGTGTCTGTTGTTTCTGTACGCTAGCGCTATTTATTGGTTATCTTATAAAACACGCTTATATCAAGAATAATAAACGCTAGATCAGAACTATAGTACTTCGGACTTTTTATTTAATCTGAAGCTCCCTCTCATATCATATGCAGCTTGATGGCTGCATTGTTCAAAGCAAATCGCTAGCTGTAAAACTAAGAAACTTACCTTGGATTATGAAATTATAGCTTTTATTTTACCATATAAAACACTTGTTGTGTATTTTTATTTATAATAGATTATAATTTATGAACTAATGTTATTTAGTGCGTGAAATACACTGTAGCATGGTTTAAAGGTTGAAATCTATAGTTTAAATCAGAGACGCAAAGACTTTTTAGTATAGTATATGTTCAATTATTAGTAAGTAACGTTTTCTATAAAGGATGTTGCTCTATTATGGGGAAACTAAAGTAAATATAAAATTATTACTCTGAAAGAATTATAAACGTTAAAAGTATCTGTTTTCAGTGCCAGCTTCATTTAAAGAGACGCTTACCGTGGTCCCAGCCACATTAATAACCTCTTCAGTGTTTCTAAGATGATGTGGATTTGATAAAGAGCCAGTCTTTTTATATTTTATATAGGACAAATCTGTTTTTGACGTTGTTAATAGTTTATATTTGACATTGTTACTGTTTTTAGAATGATTTATTGTTAATTCATTCTCATCATTTATTTATCTCCTTATTTCCTTTCCTCACTAGGCTATTTTTTCATGTGTGACAGGAGCAGGGAAACAGTCCTTAAAGAAAGTGAAAAGCTTATGCAAGGCGAATTCGTTATCATTATATTTGCGTGGAGAATGATCAGGAATAATAATAATAATAATAATAATAATAATAATAATAATAATAATAATAATAATAATAATAATAATAATAATAATAATAATAATAATAATAATAATAGAATCAGCAAAAAGAAAAGAATAAATGGACAGTATACTTGGAAATTCACATGGAATATGAAAAGATAATCAAGAGGGCGTAATTTTGATGCAGTGAGAATAGACTGCAAATAAAATCATTTCACAAAAAAAAAGAAATGGACAGAATAAAAGTATATGATGTACTTGAAATTTTACGCGGAGGACGAAAAGAGAATTAAGAAAACATTCTGTTGCAGTAAGAATAGACAATGCAGATATAAAACCAAGATTAAAAACGAAAGTATAATGCTTCTAAAGATACTTGGTCAATTATCTTTAAAAAATACATATCAAACCAATGTGAGAGAAAAGGTGATTTAGCACATAGGCCAACAAAATATATATTAGTAAATTTTAATAGTAATTGACTTCCAAAAGACATTTGACTTTAACAAAAAGAAGAAAATTTATATAAAAAAAAATTAATGAAGATTGAATAGGTACTAGGCTATAGAGAAAACATATTTATAAAAGTGTATAGTACAAAAATGCTGCTTTTTAAAAATATGGACTGATAGCTAAAGGTGCCTGGTTTCAGTTCCAGTAGAATAATACTCACCAGAGCGTCAGCCAGGCAACCCCAACACCCGACTGTGGCGCCCAAGCACAGCAGTGGCCTCCCCAGTAAACGGCTTAAACTCACGGTCCTGGGCGGGGATCGATCAGCTGTCATGCAAATGCTAGGCAAACTTGTTACCACTGTAGGCCAGGTATCTTGCTTGAAGGTACACTCGGGCACAATATTCTATCTCAATTCTCTTCCTCCTGTTTTATTAAATTCTTATAATTTATATATGAAAGATTTAATTCAATGTTGTAACTGTTCTTAAAATATTTTATTTTGGTTGTTTTTTACGTTTCTTGTAGTTTATTTATTTCTTTGTTTCCTTTCCTCGCTGGGCTATTTTTCAGTGTTGGAGCCCTTGGGTTTATAGCATCCTGCTTTTCCAACTAAGGTTGTAGTTTAGCTTGTAATAATAATAGTAATAATAATAATAATAATAATAATAATAATATCATCAACAACAACAACAACAACAATAATAATAATAATAATAACAATAACAACAACAACAACATAATAATAATAATAATAATAATAATAATAATAATAATAATAATAATAATAATAATGATAATAATAATAATAATAATAATTTATAATTAATAACTAACAACAACAAAAACAACAACAACAACATAATAATAATAATAATAATAATAATAATAATAATAATAATAATAATAACATATGTAAAGATAAAATCAACAAGGCAGATGTGGTGTAAGAGTTGCTTCAAAGAAGAGAATACATACAAATTAATGTGACATTTTATAAACTCCAATATGAATTGGAATCATATATTAGGAAACTAAATACAACCATAATACAGAGTATTTCCTCTGAAGCCTCACTACTGTACTGACAACAGGAAGCAGATACACATCACTAATACCAATATACTACGCACATTTACTTTGCTTACACAACACAGAATAGTCTGGCCTATTCCTTGCAGATTCTCCTCTGTCCTCATACACATGACAACACTGAGATTATCAAACAATTCTTCTTCATCCAAGAGGTTAACTACTACACTCTAATTGTTTAGTGGCTACTTTCTTCTTGATAAGGGTAGAAGAGATTTTTGAGATATGGTAAGCAGCCCTTCTAGGAGAAGGACATTCCAAAATCAAACCATTGTTCTCTAGTCTTGGGTAGTGCCATAGCTTCTGTACCATGGTCTTCCACTGTCTTGGGTTAGAGTTCTCTTGATTGAGGGGTACTGTCGGGCACGCTATTCTATCTTATTTCTCTTTCTCTTGTTTTTGTTAGTTTTTTTTTTTTATAATTTATAGGAAATATTTATTTTGGTGTTGTCGCTGTTCTTAAAATATTTAATTTTCCCTTGTTTCTTTTCCTCACTGGGGTATTTTCCCTGTTGGAGACCCTGAGCTTATAAAATCCTGCTTTTCCAACTAAGGTTGTAGCTTAGCAGGTAATAATAATAATTAATATACCCATCATTATTATATATAGCGTATTATCATTCCTATTAGAGTCATAAAGATTTCAGATAATTTTCTCTGTGATGATGCTAGACTTCTGCAAAGAGAGATAAAAACTAAATAATTTCAGTAGCAAAATGAAGAAGAACAGAAGAAAATAATAGGAATTGTTTTGACTTAGATATGAATAGAAAAAAATAAAGAATAGATATACCAAATGTGGAAAAAAGTAAAATAAAATCAAAGAAATGGAATTAAAAAGGTAAAAAAAGAGATGTGCCGATGTAAAGGAAAACACCTAAACCTGTTTAACCTGAACGTAATGGGAAAACGTGGCATTTGGAGTGACCAGAACAAAAATTTTAATAAAGGAAGATGGGAGGAAGTAAAATACTTTAGGACAGATGAAAATAGTTTAAGAGAATATACAACAAGAGTAGAGGAAATTGTAAGAGATAGACAAATAGACAGAATAGAAGGAATGTACCTGATAATAAAAGAGGCTGCAGAAGAAAAATTGGCAAGAGTATATAAAAGGAAAGTTCTTGATGAAGAAAAGGTACATGAGCAACCCTGGATGAACGATGAAATAAGAAAAGGCATAAAGGAAAGGAAGGATTTAAACAGAAAGAAAAGAAATGAATCCAACATCGAAGTAAAAAATGTATTAGAAGAGAGATATGATCAAAAGAAGAGGGAAGTGCAAGAAATGATAAAGAAGGAAATTACTAGATTTGAAAAAAAGGTAACAGAAGAAATAAAAATAGATAAAAATAAAAAACTCTGGGAGAATATTGATAGAATAAGGAACAGACAGAAAGCCCATGGCAAAGTTATACAATTTTATGGAGAACAAGGAAATAAGCTAAATAAGGAAGAAACAAAAGAGGAATTGATCAAGTACTGGAAAACTATATATTGTAAACATGAAAATAAAATAGACTCAGTTTGGAATGAAGAAAAACAGATAGAATATGAAAATGAAATAGCGCATCAGGAAGACACAACAAGAATAGATGAATATAATATCCCGGACATACTTAGGGAACACTATGACCTTGTAATGGTAACAAAAGGGAAAATAAAACCAATGAAAAATCCAAAAATCACAACAGAAAAAGTAAAGAATTGCCTGGGAAAATTAAAGGCAAAAAAAGCGGCAGGACCAGATGGCCTAAAACCCGAACTATATAAGACACTAGGAAAAAGCAAAATATGTCTTGAAACCTTACAGAAATGTTATCAAAATGAGTTGGACGAAAAAGAAAAACCAAATATGTGGAAGAAGTCAAGAACAAAGATGATTGAAAAGAAAAGAAGGCCAATGGCAAAAGACTTAAGACCCATAGCTCTATCAAATATTTCTTATAAAATATTCATGATGATGGTGAAAGAGGAAATAGAAAACCACATAAGAATGAATGAAGAAGACAATGAATGTCAAGCAGGATTTACAGGTGGAGGCAGGATAGAGGACAATATCTTTATATTACAGTATTGTGTGGAAGAGAGCTATAGTAACAAGAAACCCCTTATAGTAACCGCGATAGATTTTAGTAAAGCATTTGACTCTGTAAAAAGGGAGGTATTAATAGAAGTTTTAAAAGAATATAAAATTAACACCAAAATCATAAGTGCAATTGCAAATATTTATCAAGGAGATACTACGGGCATTGACTTAGGAGAAGGCATAGAACGAGAAATGGAGGTTACGAGGGGAATTAAACAAGGTTGCACAGGTTCAACTTCACTTTTTAAACTGATTACGTATATTGTTATGAAGAAAATAGAAGAGGGAGGAAATGGTTTCAGAAATCAATTAATAAAGATAGAATCATTACTTTTTGCAGACGATGCCTTAATAATTGCACAGGATATACATGATGCAAAGCGTAACATCCAGATATTAGTAGAAACTATTAAAAAAATGTGGGTTAGAAATTAATAAAGAAAAGAGTAATATTATGATTTACAATATGAAAGAAAAGCCAGATAACATAGAGGGAATCAAAGTAGTAGAAAGTGTGACATACTTAGAAATAAAGCTAGACAATAGTATGAATATATTTAAAACTCAGAAAAGGGTAATGATGGAAAAGGCACAAAAATTAGCTAATTTAACATATTCGGTTATAGAGAAAAGTTGCAATAAATTAATGATAGGAAAAACGTTCTGGAAAAGTATTGCTTTACCATCTATTTTGTATGGAACAAATGTTATAAATCTAACAGAAACTGAAATAGAGAAACTACAAAGAATAGAGAATGGGGTATATAGGAAGATCTTAGGTGCCACTAAAAGCACAGCTAATACTGCTCTAAGCCAAATTTACTTTTGAGAAACATATAAGGTCTGTGTCTTCTTCAATTGCACAAAAAATTGGCTTATTGAGAAAGTCTTTTAAGATATTCGGTGATCAATCTATTCTGAAGAAGTGTTTTAATTCTTTTATTCTACCTTGTTTTGAGTATTGTTCTCCTGTCTGGTCTTCAGCTGCTGATTCTCATCTTAATTTGTTGGACAGAAACTTACGGTCTATTAAATTTCTTATTCCTGATCTAGATATTAATCTCTGGCACCGTCGATCAATTAGTTCATTATGCATGTTGCTTAAGATTTTTCATAACTCTGACCATCCTTTACATTCAGATCTCCCTGGACAATTCTATCCTGTTCGTAATACTAGGCAGGCAGTTAATTCTAATAGCCAGGCCTTCTCCATCATAAGACTCAATACTACGCAGTACTCTAGAAGTTTTATTCCAGCTGTTACCAAGTTGTGGAATGATCTTCCTAATCGGGTTGTTGAATCAGTAGAACTTCAAAAGTTCAAAGTTGGAGCAAATGCTTTTTTGTTGACCAGGCGGACATGAGTCTTTTTATAGTTTATATATGACATATTTGTTGTTGACGTTGTTAATAGTTTATATATGATATATCTCTTTTGACATTACTTTTTTTAGAATGATTTATTGTTAATTTGTTCTCTTCAGTTATTTATTTCCTTATTTCCTTTCCTCACTGGGCTATTTTTCCCTATTGGAGCCCCTGGGCTTATAGCATCTTGCTTTTCCAATTAGGGTTGTAGCTTGGATAGTAATAATAATAATAATAGGTGCATCTTCTATGAAAGCAAGGGTGATGGATGGGAAGCTGCAGTACTTAAATCGTACCCTGAATGGAAAGAAGGAAATACTGAAAATAATTATCCAGGATATTCAAGAAAAAGAAGGAAGATGGTGGAAACAACCTGCAAAGTATTTGGAAGATTTAAGTTTAGGTATAAGACAAATAAGAAGAATGAACAAGGCAGAAATAAAAACGGAAACCAGAAAGTGGGATACTGAAAAGTGGAAAGAAGAAATAGAAAGTAAAGTGAGCCTAGAAATATATAGAACGTGGAAGAAAGAAAGTAAAGAAGAAGAATTTTATGAGAACACATTTGCTTCAGTGATGTTTTTATAGAGCAAGCACCAATACCTTAAAACTTAATATTGTAAATAGACACAATGGGGGAATGTAAAATGTAATTTTAGTGAAAATGAGGAGGAAGATTTGATACATTTTTTGTTATTTTGCCAGAAATATAGAAAAGAAAGGAATGAAGTAATTGAGCTATAACGACCATATGAAGAAGACTTAAAGAAAATAATAGGATTATTTTTTTTAGTGAAACTGGAAAAGGGAGGAGGAAGTATATGGCAACACATTTTCATCAGTTTTATTATTCAGAGCAAAGACAAACACATTGGGCTTGATTATATAAAAAAAAAAAACAGACGTCAAGATGGAAATATGAACTGTATACGTTGTATATATGTGTATTATATTTCCCACAGTATAGTGATATAAGAATAAAAGCAATTGAGCTCCAATAACAATACAAAGGAAATAGTGCACAAACAGCTGGAAAATTCCATTTTTTTAAAAAAGAAATATTGAAAATAAGAAAAGTTTACTACAACAAATGTTGATGAAAAAAAAACCTAGTGAAAATAAGGAAGACACAAAACTAGAAGAGTTAAAGAGGCGCCGTTGCAAAGGAGAAACCTCAACGTGAATCTGATCTGATCTGAGATGTAAACAAACAACACATTTGACGGTCTTCTATGTCGCCTTAATTTGTCATCAACTTACTCTACACTTTATCTAGTCACTATGATTTAGACTAAGAGGTAATTATATACGGTACTTCCTATTCTATGCAAATGCAGTACATGAACCATATATTTTCTAATTGGTTATATTGTTTTATCCATTTCTGCCCAAGATTATTAGTGATCTATTGGTGTGGCTTCACTTCAATTCACTTGCAAATGAGTGAACTTGAGTGCTCGTATTTTAGTGTTTTTCTATGACTTTAAGTATAGCAAACCCATAGAACGCCCCATTTAACATGTAGGCCTATGCATATCTTCTAACAATAATTGACAGAGCACATGTTACTCATCATTTAACAATTGCGGGAAAGCAAAACTAACATTCTAGATATGCTGTAGCCGGGGTCTTTGTACTATAGCGGCCACATGTAGGTATTATTATGTCCAGCTTAGAATACGGCAGTGTAAGGGTCGCAGGAGGCCGTTAGCCCCCCTTTATGTAAGTAGGTAAGGACATGGCTTATAGGTTAGGTTTGGGGGGAAAGTTAAGTTAGTTGATGTCAATTTTTAATCAATGCATGAGGATCTGGCTGCTGATATAGAAAGGCTCCCTGTTGCCTAGTGTTTCAATAAAATAAATAGCTTATAGGCCTATTTAGAGTGATAAGGACTAGATTTAAAGTTACCGATGTGACAACATTTTGAACAGAAAAATTTAGTTTTTCCTTTAGTAAATAATGCGCTGTCACTAAATTTGACCTTTATTGCAACAGCAAGTTAACCAGAAACCCATTAGACCATCTAAGAACGGGGATATTTTTTTTTCTTTAAGAAATCCAATGATTTTGATCCACGTTGCACTTGCTTCACTCTAGGGGAAAAGAGGAGCATCAAGCTCCTATGTTCTGGCAATTAATATTGCAATGATCAATAATAAAACCAAATAATGATATGCATTGCACTCAGTGTTGAAGACATTGCAGATAAGATTCGTCGTTTAGATCCGATACAGAATGTGGGCGCTTGCCACTTTCATGCTGAAATGATTCGGAAATTCAAGAGGCTGTACATGATGATGGTGACAAAGTTATGTTGATGAGGCACATATGGAATGCGTAATAGGTATCACATTATAACCTGCTTTCGCTGTCAAAGGTATGGACATTTTGAAAATTATATTTCCATCCAGTCCGACACTGGAAACATACTTAGGTCGAGTCTCATTAAACCAATTTTAAAGACGTTGGGCGGGATATTACTGTACAGTCACAACGGATAAAACATAGTTTAAAGCAGATAAAGCATTCTAAAATAGTACTGTATGTGCATATTCATATTCATATCCCCCCTCCCTTATTTTAAAAAAACTATTTTGTTTCCTCATTAAACCGCTTGCCGATACATATACCATAAAACTAATGATTTGCAGCAATATTAATGGTCTGGAATGCATATTAAACACAAGATAACCCTTTGGAAAATATATATATATATATATATATATATATATAATTTACAGTATTTATATATATATATATATATATATATATATATATATATATGTGTGTGTGTATATGTATATATATATATATATATATATATATATATATATATATATATATATATATATATATATATATATATATAGATATATATATGTATGTATGATATATATATATATATATATATATATATATATATATATATATATATATATATATGTATGTATGTATGTATGTATGTATGTATTATGTATGTTCCCAATTGACTAATACTTGACTTATTCACACTTGCCTTTTATTATTATTATTATTACTATCCAAGCTACAACCCTAATTGGAAAAGCAAGATGCTATAAGCCCAGGGGCTCCAATAGGGAAAAATAGCCCAGTGAGGAAAGGAAATAAGGAAATAAATAACTGAAGAGAACAAATTAACAATAAATCATTCTAAAAAAAGTAATGTCAAAAGAGATATATCATATATAAACTATTAACAACGTCAACAACGAATATGTCATATATAAACTATAAAAAGACTCATGTCCGCCTGGTCAACAAAAAAGCATTTGCTCCAACTTTGAACTTTTGAAGTTCTACTGATTCAACAACCCGATTAGGAAGATCATTCCACAACTTGGTAACAGCTGGAATAAAACTTCTAGAGTACTGCGTAGTATTGAGTCTTATGATGGAGAAGGCCTGGCTATTAGAATTAACTGCCTGCCTAGTATTACGAACAGGATAGAATTGTCCAGGGAGATCTGAATGTAAAGGATGGTCAGAGTTATGAAAAATCTTAAGCAACATGCATAATGAACTAATTGATCGACGGTGCCAGAGATTAATATCTAGATCAGGAATAAGAAATTTAATAGACCTTAAGTTTCTGTCCAACAAATTAAGATGAGAATCAGCAGCTGAAGACCAGACAGGAGAACAATACTCAAAACAAGGTAGAATAAAAGAATTAAAACACTTCTTCAGAATAGATTGATCACCGAATATCTTAAAAGACTTTCTCAATAAGCCAATTTTTTGTGCAATTGAAGAAGACACAGACCTTATATGTTTCTCAAAAGTAAATTTGCTGTCAAGAATCACGCCTAAAATTTTGAAAGAGTCATACAAATTTAAAGAAACATTATCAATACTGAGATCCGGATGTTGAGGAGCCACCGTCCTTGACCTACTTACAATCATACTTTGAGTTTTGTTAGGATTCAACTTCATACCCCATAATTTGCACCATGCACTAATTTTAGCTAAATCTCTATTAAGGGATTCACCAACCCCAGATCTACATTCAGGGGATGGAATTGATGCAAAGAGAGTAGCGTCATCTGCATATGCAACAAGCTTATTTTCTAGGCCAAACCACATGTCATGTGTATATAGTATGAAAAGTAATGGGCCAAGAACACTACCCTGTGGAACACCGGATATCACATTCCTATACTCACTATGGTGCCCATCAACAACAACTCTTTGAGATCTACTACTTAAAAAATCAATAATAATGCTAAGAAACGACCCACCCACTCCCAACTGTTTCAGTTTGAAAACAAGGGCCTCATGATTAACACGGTCAAAGGCAGCACTAAAATCAAGGCCAATCATACGAACTTCCCGACCACAATCAAGGGATTTCTGTACTGCATTGGAGATTGTAAGAAGGGCATCACATGCTCCAAGGCCTTTCCGAAAACCAAATTGCAAACTAGGGAATAGATGATTACCTTCAGCAAACCTATTAAGACGTTTTGCCAGAAGACGTTCAAAAACTTTAGATAATATGGGAGTTATCGAAATTGGGCGGTAATCAGTGGGACTTGAGCTACCACAAACACATTTACATAGAGGAGTAACATTACCAATTCTCCAACAAGTGCTAAAAGCTCCTCTTCTTGCTAACTTGCGTAAAATAACAGATAACTTTGGAGCTAAGAAATCTGCTGTCTTTATAAAAAACAAAGGAAAAATACCATTAGGGTCTACACCTCCATAAGCATCAAGGTCCATCAACAGAGCTTTAATCTCACGAGATCGAAAAGCTAAACTAGTTAGTTTAGCCTCAGGAAAACAAGAATGAGGAAGTTCAAGTTTTTCATTACTCTGTTTACTGTCAAAAACATCAGCCAAAAGGGTTGCCTTTTCCTTTGGACAGTGAGTGACTGAGCCATCTGGTTTAAGTAAAGGAGGAACTGTTGCATCTACACCAAAGAGTGCAGATTTAAGGGTAGACCACCATTTATGTTCCTGAGTTGTACCAGAGAGGGTTTCTTTTATGATTAAATTGTACTCCTTTTCAGTTGAGGCATAAACTCTCTGAGCTAAAGCTCGAAGCCGAGTATAGTTGTTCCAGGTCAAATCTGATCTGTTACCCTTCCAAAGGTGATAGGCCTCCTGCTTCTCCAAATAAGCACGTCTACAATCATCATTGAACCACGGTTTGTCCTTCATTCGGTACCTTAGCACACGAGAAGGGATACGCCTATCAATTATGTTGACTAAATTCTCTTTTGTATTAATCAAAATATTTAGTAATAAGTATTAATTGATATTCTGTTTGATTTACATATCATGGAACCTAGAAAAAAATGCTAAACAAATCGTAAACCAATATAGGATAAAGTTAAAACCTAATCCAGGGAAAACCACAGGAAAGCTGATATTACGATGTAGACAGTAGACTAGGCTCAACCTACTGTACCTGAAATGCAATTGTAAAAGATCAAAGGAAAATTATTTGAATTTTGAAATTAAAAGAGGAAAAGGTGGAGTCTATTGTAACATGTTGGTTAAAAGGCTACAGGGTGTTGACCCCCCAAAAGAAACTTCATATCAAGGACTTATTCCATCAAATAAAGGGGCTCAGCCTCAGTTACTTCATATATAAATAGGTATGTTAAAGAAGTTTCTGCTGTAAAGAACGAGTTTTAAGATTCCGAAAGGCGTGACTGAAAGGCCACATTTTAAAAGGGAAACTAACACAAGAACACCACCTAACCTAATGTAGGAGCCATATTCCTACCTACTTATCTACTGGAAGTTTACTCCTGTCCTAAACAACTACATAAGAAGTGTTATTGGTGTGTTTATTATAGGTGATTCAAAGTCTTGATATCATTAGCAGACTGAGCTATGAAAAACACGTCCGAACGTTCACGGGTGCTAACAAGGAATGATGGAAGAAGGTTCGGTAGTGTCGGTGGTGGGGGGGCAGTAGCTGTAGTGAACGACACCTCGTAGTAACGGCGGATTTTGAGGAGGGAGAAGTCTAATTGGAAAGGGATCTCTTGGTAGTGGTATCACTCGCCCCAGTTTTAATACCGACACCCTTTAGGGGTGAGCGAGCTGGATATATTCCTAGCATTCCATGCAACTTTTTTCTTTGGTATATTTAGCAGTATTTATACCTTTGAAATGGTGCTTTAAGGAGCATTTCAGTGGGCGACGCAGGTTCCTCGCCCAGAAATAGATTTTTCCTTCGTCAAAATCCCTTTTTGATATGTCTGAAAAAAAAAGTTTCAAAATGGGAGGCTTGTTGGGAAGTAAACACAGTGTTGCGATTTGTCTTAGGGTAAGGTAAGGACCTGGAGGTCTGAAGGAGTGTTGCACTGGGATCATAGACTCTAGTGAGTAAGGATACAAGTTCAGGTTGGGTGAGGTCATAACCTTATGTTTGATTCCATTTGAGAACATGGTTTTTCAGTTGTAACTTTTAGAATTGTGAAACATATATTTTCAATATTAAACTTAGCCGGTGATCATATAGCTGTCAGCTCTGCTGCCCGACAGAAAAACCTAAGGACAAAATACGCCAGCGATCGCTATACAGGTGGGGGTGTACATCAACTGCGCCATCTGTCGAGCAGGTACTCAAGTACTCCATGTCAACACAGAACCAATTTTCTCTCTGTCGTGCCACTGGCAAGACCTACTAAATACGCTGTTACTAACTGGATTGGTTTTCACAACTATTTGGTGAAGTACACTATTCCAGTTTTGAGCTTTCGCTATGCAGGGGTTTTATCTTCATCTCAAAACTTGAACTCGTTTTGGATAGATTTAATTATGGTGACAAAGAGAGTATGGACTCTCTTTCACTTTTAAATGGCCGACCCTTCCCTTAGACGGAAGTGTGTTTAGGTTTTTAGTAATTTGGCTTAACACGTTATAGATCTATATATTTTATATCTCTCCGCCTTTATTAGGCCTCTTCGATTAACTTTCCATTTATTATAAACATATAAAAATAAATTTTTATGTTTTGTTTATATGCGACCTTTCCTGATAGTAGGCGGTCCTAACTTGGAACCGAAGTTAATCAACGTTGAGCCCGTTATATCGTATTTAGCCTTTAAAGAATTTAAAACTTTTTAAATTTAATGTTTTATGAAAGAATTTCTTTGATAGTCTCGTACTGTTTTCAAAGATGAACTAATGTTTAGTTTTTTAGACTACACAGTTGTTGACGTTCAGGACGTTCAACATGCGCTCTATCGTTACGATAGAGAGAGAGTGTATCACGGTTTCACTTTGCAGTAAGAGTAAACCGATTCTGACGTTTCGTTCATTCTTTCTTAGCTTAAATGGTTTAAATTCTATATTAAAGGAACTTTTTATTTGGAAAACCTTTCAGTTTTTTCCTTTAGCCAAATAACATGTTTTGATGATATATAATTGGGCTCTTCTCTTAGGTGCGAAATCAAGAGAGAAAGAGAGAGAGAGATAGAGACGGAGGGAGAGAGAGGAGAAAAAACGTTCCGTTCAAGCGGGTAACGTTGTTCTCGTGTTACTCTCCTCCCTAGTCGCTGTACGGGGAAGAAGGTAAAACGTTTCTAGGGTTTTATTCTTGTCCCCAGGCTATGTGCGGTGAGAGATTGTAAACGTAGTTTATTTGAACTAGTGTTTAGTCTCTTTCCCAGCCACTGAATTCTTTATCTTTATATATGTTTTCTGTTGCATTATACGACTGTTTTCGCAATTACTACCTTTTAATGAAGGGTAGGATTGCGTGTTTCAGGTAGAAATCAGTAAAAGTTTCGATTTCAGTGAAATAAGTGCAGAACAGAAAATCGAAGTGATAAAGTGATATGCGCAAAGTGTTACAGTGTTGCGTCCGAGGGTTCGTCTGTTCGTGCCTGTCGTTCACCTAGTCCGGGACCTCTTGCAAGCTCCCAAGCCCAGGGGAGAAGTAATGTCAAACGACTTATGGGTTCGTCAGGCCTTGATCAACGAACAGACGTTTTCCCTCCGTGGTTTCGGGCGTATCTACCCAAGATCGCCCCACCCACACAAAGACGAGAGAGCCCATTTACTTCTCGTCTGCGGAAGAGGTTTCTCGTAAGAAACCTTGGACCAAGGTCTCGCAGCTTATTAAGCGCAAGTCGGTCCCTTCCGCGCAAGTCCAACGGCCCAGGTGTAGCCACTGGGTCAGTTCGGACTCGCTGCAGTCTTCCGATGACTGCACACCTCCTAAGAGAGGCAAAGCGGTACCGCAACAGGCAGTAACACCGTCTGTTGCCGCACCTGCTGCTGTAGACCCTAAGTGGTCTTTGCTACAGTCTATGCAGACACAGTTAGCATCTTTTATGCAGGAGTATCGTGCGGAGAAGGTTGACGCTGCACCCGTTAGCCTACAACCAACCACGGTTGTGCGTACAGTAGACGCTGACGCTACCTGCTCCCGCACTCCGCCTGTGAGAGTTCCACCACCCATGCGCAGTGTACCCTGCCAGCCGCACGTTGACGTTCACAGACGCACGCTACCCTCCGTTGACGTTCGCGAGTTACCACAACAACAGGAGGGTGGAGTTAAGTTGCTTTGTTTTGACGCTGTGCTTCAACCTCCGCAACCCTCTGTGGTTACCGCTACTCGCCCGCAGCAGACTAGTCAGTCAGGAGTAGAGGCTTCCCCACACAGCTATGGTTGTTGCCAGCTCACAGACTGTCAAGCAGTTACATGACGTTGCCTTCTGGTCTGCTACTAATGCACCAGTGCTGTATGTCCTCACGCACCTGTTGTGGTTGACAGTTCAGTTTTTGACAGTTCACAGACTGTCAAGCGGTTACATAACGTTGCCTTCTGGTCTGCTGCTAATGCACCAGTGAGACCCTCACTGAGATATCCTAGCTTTTCTCGGACAAGGTTCCTGTAGATGAGAAAGTGCTGTTCTCCCTCCTACTGATATTCCTTTGAGGACTCTGTCATTTGGAGAGGAGCCTTAAGCTGCTTAGCCTCCTATGGACTTTAATTAAATCATGATGATTTTTTAAGGATCTTCGTCCGGATCTTGTAACTGCTGCTCCTCGTTCGCCTAACGTCAGAACTTACACTAGGCCTAGCTACTTCGAAGCCGTTGTTGTTAAGCTAGTGCTCTCTCGCTCTCCTAGAGAGCGTTACGTTGGCTAGGCGACTGGTTTTTGCACCAGGAGGAGTTTTAGGGATACAGCCTTTGATTTCCCTTCTTTTAAACTGGCTTATAGAGCGAGAGTCTGATAGGACACGAGAGAAGTTCTCGGCTTGGGAGTTCATGCCTCTGCCCAGGTAGACTTCTCAATTCTGGTAGACTCGCCCTGGCGCCTAGCCAGGAGACGCTCCAAGTTGTTTACAGGTCAACTTCTCAACTTTTGTCGAGCCTTTGAAGTTTTGCTGTACTATTATGTCACACATAACAAGGCTTCCAGGGATGGTAAATGGTTCCGCCTCAGTCGCTAACCCCGTCTGTTGCCACACCTGCTCCCGTAGACCCTAAATGGGCTTTGCTGCAAGACATGCAGTCCAAGCTTGTGTCCTTGATAGAGGACTTAAATGCGGAGAAGAACCTTCTGGCCAACAACCTTCCAACCGGTTGGTTGTGCGCCCTGTTGACGCTGAGGTATCCTACTCGCGTCTGCCAGTTGAGGTGGTTCCTCCACCGATGCGACCCAGTGTGGGTTGCCAGTCGCACGTTGACGTTAAGCGACGCTCGGAGGTGGTTGTTGACGTTCAGTGTGTCACTAGGAAGACGTTCAACAACCAGCAGAGGTGACTTGTTGTGACGCAGTGCGTCAACCTCAGCAACCCGGTAGGGTGTTGACTGCACAACCCAGACAGTCTAGACAGTTTCGGGTTGACGCTGTACTTCCTCGCGCACCCATGGTTGTTGACAGTTCACAGACTGTGCAGCAGTACCATGATATTGCGTCCGGCTCCGTCACGCATCCACCAGTGCGACCGGATTCAGCGAGTCAGACGTTGCCCACTCCGTTGCCGTTTCCTCATCAGTTTCGGATGAGGAACCCTCTGATGAGGACGTTGCTGAACAAGACGATCAACCCCCAGCCCTGCTATCCATCCAGAAGATTCTGAAGAAGGAACTCTGCCCAGTCAGGCTGTGGATGAGTCTGGTAGGGACACTGTCATCCCTGGATCAATTTGTGTCACTAGGAAGACTACACCTCCGTCCTCTTCTATACCATCTAGCTTTTCACTGGAAAAAGGACAAGACGCTAGAAGCGGTCTCGATCCCGGTTTCCGGAAAGATAAAGTCTGGTCTGACTTGGTGAAAGGACTATATCAACCTTAGAGAGGGTCTTCCCCTGACTGTTCAGACTCCCAACCACGTTCTCTTCTCGGACGCATCGGACGTAGGCTGGGGTGCGACATTAGACGGTAGGGAATGCTCGGGATTATGGAACTCGAGTCAAAGGACAATGCATTTCAACTGCAAGAAGCTACTGGCAGTACGTCTGGCCTGGAAAAGCTTCAAGTCTCTCCTTCAAGGCAAAGTGGTGGAGGTGAACTCGGACAACACCACGGCTTTGGCGTACATCTCCAAGCAAGGAGGGACCTACTCTCTGACATGGTACGAGATCGCAAGGGACCTCCTCACCTGGTCAAAAGGTCTAGACATTTCACTAGTAACGAGGTTCATCCAAGGCAACTTGAATGTCATGGCAGATTGTCTCAGTCGGAAGGGACAAATAATTCCAACAGAATGGACCCTCCACAAGGATGTATGCAAGAGACTTTGGGCCACCTGGGGCCAGTCAACCATAGATCTCTTCGCAACCTCGATGACCAAGAGGCTCCCAATATTTTGCTCACCAATCCCGGACCCAGCAGCAGTTCATATAGATGCCTTTCTACTAGATTGGTCACATCTAGATCTATATGCATTCCCTCCGTTCAAGATTGTCAACAAGGTACTGCAGAAGTTCGCCTCTCACGAAGGGACAAGGTTGACGCTAGTTGCTTCCCTCTGGCCCGCGAGAGAATGGCTCACCGAGGTACTTCGATGGCTAGTAGACGTTCCCAGAACACTTCCCCTAAGGGTGGACCTTCTACGTTAGCCACGCGTAAAGAAGGTACACCAAGGCCTCCACGCTCTTCGTCTGACTGCCTTCAGACTATCGAAAGACTCTCGAGAGCTAGAGGCTTTTCGAAGGAGGCAACCAGAGCGATTGCTAGAGCAAGGAGAACATCCACCCTTAGAGTCTACCAATCGAAGTGGGAAATCTTCCGAAACTGGTGCAAGTCAGTATCCGTATCCTCGACCAGTACCTCTGTAACTCAAATAGCTGACTTTCTCTTATATTAAAATTTATTTTACTAATGAAAATAACATTTTTAAATATTTAACTTAGCCGGTGAATATATAGCTGCAACTCTGTTGCTCGACAGACAAACTGTACAGAAAAAACTCGCCAGCGATCGCTATACAGGTTGCGGGTGTGCCCAACAGCGCCATCTGTCGACCAGATACCAAGCTCTATGTAAACAAAGACTCAATTTTCTCTCTGTCGACGTGTCGACAAGACGTACTTTACTCGCTGTTGCTAAACTGGAGTTTTTCACATCATATTGGTGAAGTACTATATTCTGGTTTTGAGCTTTCGCTGTGCAGGGTTTTTCTTCAAACAAATCCTTGAACTCTTTTTTGTATCGGATTCATTGTTGATGACTTAGATCGTTTTTTGGAATTTTCCCTTGACCAATTCAAAATGGCTGACCCTTCACAAGTTCCCAAATTTAGAAAATGCAATGCTAGGGACTGTTCTAGGCGTCTTCCGAAGGCTTCTATCGACCCTCACACTGTTTGTTCCAATTGTCGGGGTAAAACCTGTCAATTGGAAGATCGGTGTGAGGAGTGCGTGGGCCTTTCGGAATTCGATTTTATCGAATTTGAAAAGTACACACGCAGGCTAGAGAGAGATAGAGTTAGGAGAAGTTCTTCTAGGTCTATTGATGTTTCCTCTCCTCATGCCCCACAACCTATTCCTTCCCCTGTAGTGGTTGTTCCTAACCCCCCTCCTAGCACTCAGGAACCTTCGATGGCTGACATGATGCGTGCCATCCATGCCCTGGGGGAGAGAGTTGAGTCCCTTGCAAGTGACCGCAATCAGCTCATGGCGGATGTTAAGGAGCTTAAGTGCCACAGTGCAGTGGGAAGTGCTAAAGTGCCAAGTGACAGTGTTGCGCTTGAGGGTTCGTCTGTTCGTGCCTGTCGTCCTCCTAGTCCGGGACCTCTTGCAAGCTCCCAAGTCCAGGGGAGAAGCAATGTCGCACGACGCATGGGTTCGAGAGGCTTTAATCAGCGAACAGACGTTCCCTCCATGGTATCAGGCGTATCTCCCCAAGATCGCCCCTACCTACGTAAGACGAGAGAGCCCATTTATACCTCGTCGTCTGAAGGTGTTTCTCGTAAGAAACTTTGGACCAAGGTCTCACGACCTTTAAAACGTAAATCAGTCCCTTCAGGACAAGTCCAACGTCCCGGTTGTAGCCACTGGGTCAGTTCGGACTCGTTGCCGTCATCTGATGACTGCTCTCCGCCTAAGAGAGGCAAAGCGGTACCGCTTCAGGCACTAACATCGTCTGTCGCCGCACCTGCTCCCGTAGACCCTAAATGGGCTTTGCTGCAAGACATGCAATCCAAGCTTACGTCTTTGATGCAGGACTTTCATGCGGAGAAGGTTGCTGCCGTACCAGCAGCGAGTGCAGTACCTAGCCTACAACCTTCCAAGCGATCGGTTGTGCGTCCTGTTGACGCTGAGGTAACCTTCTCACGTATACCAGTTGAGGGGGTTCCTCCACCGATGCGATCCAGTGTGGGTTGCCAGCCGCATGTTGACGTTAAGCGACGCACGGAGGTGGTTGTTGACGATCTGGACGTTCAATAACCATCAGAGGTGACTTGTTTTGACGCGGTGCGTCAACCTCCGCAACCCAGTGTGGTTTCCACTGCGCAACCCAGTCGGTCTAGACAGTCTCGGGTAGACGCTGTGCGTCCTCGCGCTACCATGGTTGTTGACAGTTCACAGACTGTGCAGCAGTTCCATGACGTTGCGTCCAGCTCCGTCACGCATGCACCAGTGCGACCGGACTCAGCGAACCAGACGTTACCCACTCCGTTGCCGTTTCCTCATCAGTTTTCGGATGAGGAACTTTCTGATGATGATGTTGCTGCACATCAAGATGATCAACAATCAGAACTGGACGAGCCTAAGTCAACTCAACCATCTTTGGACTTTAGAAAAGTTTTGGCTATTTTCAAAGAGTTGTTTCCTGACCAGTTTGTTTCTGTGGCTCCTCGTTCTCCGCCTTCAGAGTTTGTTTTATGCATGCCTTCTACCGCACCTGCCTTTACTAGACTCGTCCTCGCACGCTCGTCTAAGAGAGCTTTGCGGGTGATAGGAGACTGGTTAGAGTCCAAGAAGAGTTTAGGGAAGACAGCATTTGCTTTTCCCCCTGCTAGACTCTCTTCTAGATCGAGCGTCTGGTATGCCACGGGAGAAGTTCTCGGCTTGGGAGTTCCTGCCTCTGCCCAGGGCGACTTCTCAAGTCTTGTAGACTCTCCCCGCCGCCTTGCCATGAGACGCTCAAAGATTTGTTGGTCATCATCGGACCTGGACCACCTTATGAAAGGAATCTTTAGGGCTTTTGAAATCTTTAACTTCTTAGACTGGTGCCTAGGAGCCCTGAGCAGGAAAATCTCTTCGACAGATAAAGAGACTTCTTTGCTCATTATGTCCTGCATGGACAAGGCCGTCCGTGATGGGTCCAATGAGCTTGCTGCCTCATTTGCGTCCGGAGTCCTGAAAAAGCGAGTCTCTCTGCTCGTTCCTGTCTGCTGGAGTTACACCATGCCAGAGATCTGAGCTTCTCTTTGCCCCCCTTTCCAAGTGCCTATTTCCAGAAGTCCTGATAAAGGAAATAGCTGCTTCGTTAGTGCAGAAGGACACTCACGATCTAGTTGCGTCCTCAGCTCGAAAAGCTCCCCCTTTGCCTACATTGTCTGCTAGACCGAGGATTGACACTCCAGCGTCTCGCTTTATTCCGCCCTTTCGTGGCAGAGCCTCCAGCAGAGGAGGTGCTCGTGCCGAAGGGAAGCGAGGGAAGAGGAAAGGATCCAAGTCCTCTAAGGGCAGAGTCTGACTGCCCGCAACTTCAGACAGCAGTGGGAGCCAGACTCAAGAACTTCTGGCAAGCCTGGGAGAGGAGAGGCGCAGATTCACAATCTGTGAAGTTGCTCAGAGAGGGGTACAAAATCCCTTTTGTACGCAAACCCCCTCTAGCAACGTCTCCCATCGATCTCTCTCCCAGGTACAGAGAGGAAGAAAAGAGACAAGCCCTGAAACTGGAAGTGTCTCTTTTGCTAGAGAAGGGAGCGGTGGTCAAAGTCTCGGATCTTCAATCACCGGGATTCTACAACCGCCTCTTCCTGGTTTCAAAGAAGACAGGAGGGTGGAGACCGGTGCTAGACGTCAGTGCTCTGAATGTCTTTGTCACAAAGACGAAGTTCTCCATGGAGACCACAAAGTCAGTCTTAGCAGCAGTCAGAAGGGAAGACTGGATGGTCTCCCTAGACCTAAGGGACGCCTACTTCCACGTCCCCATTCACTCAGACTCCCAACCTTTTCTGAGATTCGTTTTCGAAAATGTGGTCTACCAGTTTCGGGCCCTGTGCTTTGGCCTAAGCACAGCTCCTCTCGTGTTTACGAGGCTGATGAGGAATGTAGCCAAATTCCTCCACTTATCGGACATCCGAGCCTCCCTTTATTTGGACGACTGGCTTCTCAGAGCCTCTTCCAGTCGTCGCTGTCTGAAGGATCTCAAGTGGACTCTAGATCTGACCAAGGAATTGGGACTCCTAGTCAATTTGGAAAAGTCGCAACTGGTCCCATCCCAAACTATTGTGTATTTAGGGATGGAGATTCACAGTCTAGCTTTTCGGGCTTTTCCGTCGGCCCCCAGAATAAGTCAAGCCCTGTTATTCATCCAGAACATGCTGAAGAAGGAACGCTGCTCAGTCAGGCGGTGGATGAGTCTGGTAGGGACGCTATCATCCCTGGAACAATTTGTGTCACTAGGAAGACTACACCTCCGTCCGCTTCAATACCATCTAGCTTTTCACTGGAAAAAGGACAAGACGCTAGAAGCGGTCTCGATCCCGATTTCCGAAAAGATGAAGTCTTGTCTGACTTGGTGGAAGGACAATATCAACTTAAGAGAGGGTCTTCCCCTGGCTGTTCAGACTCCCAACCACGTTCTCTTCTCGGACGCATCGGACGTGGGCTGGGGCGCGACACTAGACGGTCGGGAATGCTCGGGATTATGGAACTCGAGTCAGAGGAGCATGCATATCAACTGCAAGGAGCTGTTGGCAGTACATCTGGCCTTGAAAAGCTTCAAGTCTCTCCTTCGAGGCAAAGTGGTGGAAGTAAACTCAGACAACACCACGGCCTTGGCGTACATCTCCAAACAAGGAGGGACCCACTCACTGACGTTGTACGAGATCGCAAGGGACCTGCTCATCTGGTCAAAAGGTCAAGACATCTCCCTAGTAACGAGGTTCATCCAAGGCAACTTGAATGTCATAGCAGATTGTCTCAGTCGGAAAGGGCAAGTAATTCCAACAGAATGGACCCTCCACAAAGATGTGTGCAAGAGACTTTGGGCCACTTGGGGCCAACCAACCATAGATCTCTTTGCAACCTCGCTGACCAAGAGGCTTCCAATCTATTGCTCCCCAGTCCCGGACCCAGCAGCAATACATATAGATGCCTTTCTCCTAGATTGGTCACATCTGGATCTCTACGCATTCCCACCGTTCAAGATTGTCAACAAGGTACTGCAGAAGTTCGCCTCTCACGAAGGGACAAGGTTGACGCTAGTTGCTCCCCTCTGGCCCGCGAGAGAATGGTTCACCGAGGTACTTCGATGGCTAGTAGACGTTCCCAGAAGTCTTCCTTTAAGGGTGGACCTTCTACGTCAGCCTCACGTAAAGAAGGTACACCAAAGCCTCCTCGCTCTTCGTCTGACTGCCTTCAGACTATCGAAAGACTCTCGAGAGCTAGAGGCTTTTCGAAGGAGGCAGCCAGTGCGATTGCTAGAGCAAGGAGAGCATCCACCATTAGAGTCTACCAATCGAAGTGGGAAGTCTTCCGAGACTGGTGCAAGTCAGTTTCTGTATCCTCGACCAGTACCTCTGTAGCTCAAATAGCTGATTTTCTCTTATTCCTGAGAAAAGGACGATCCCTTTCAGCTCCCACTATCAAGGGCTACAGAAGCATGTTGGCATCGGTCTTCCGGCATAGAGGCTTAGATCTTTCCAACAATAAAGATCTTCAAGACCTCCTTAAGTCTTTTGAGACCACCAAGGAGCGTCGTTTGGCTACCCCTGGTTGGAATTTAGACGTGGTACTAAGATTCCTCATGTCAGACAGGTTTGAGCCGCTACAATCAGCCTCCCTGAAAGATCTCACTCTAAAGACTCTTTTCCTGGTATGCTTAGCCTCAGCTAAAAGAGTCAGTGAGATTCATGCCTTCAGCAAGAACATCGGATTTTCGTCAGAAAAAGCCACCTGTTCGCTACAACTTGGTTTTCTAGCCAAAAATGAGCTGCCTTCTCGGCCTTGGCCTAAATCTTTCGATATTCCCAGCTTATCGGAGATTGTAGGCAATGAACTAGAAAGAGTCTTATGCCCTGTGAGAGCTCTTAAGTTCTATTTAAAGCGTACTAAACCTTTACGAGGCCAATCTGAAGCTTTATGGTGTTCAGTTAAGAAACCATCTTTGCCTATGTCAAAGAATGCTTTATCATACTTTATCAGACTGTTAATACGAAAAGCTCATTCACATCTGAGTGAGGAAGACCGAGCTTTGCTTAAGGTGAAGACGCACGAAGTTAGAGCTGTAACAACTTCCGTGGCCTTTAAGCAAAATAGATCTCTGCGAAGTATAATGGACGCAACCTATTGGAGAAGCAAGTCAGTGTTCGCGTCTTTTTATCTAAAGGATGTCCAGTCTCTTTACGAGGACTGCTACACACTGGGACCATTCGTAGCAGCGAGTGCAGTAGTGGGTGAGGGCTCAACCACTACAATTCCCTAATTCCATATCCTTTTAATCTTTCTCTTGAAATGTTTTTAATGTTGTTTTTATGGGTTGTCCGGAAGGCTAAGAAGCCTTTCGCATCCTGGTTGATTTGGCGGGTGGTCAAAGTCATTTCTTGAGAGCGCCTAGATTAGGGGTTTGATGAGGTCCTGTTGTATGGGTTGCAACCCTTGATACTTCAGCTCCTAGGGGTCGATCAGCATCCTAAGAGGATCGCGAGGCTCCGTAAGGAAGACGTACTTATAAGGCAGAGTAATCGTTCAAGTCGACTTCCTTACCAGGTACCTATTTATTTTGTTTTTGTTATTTTGATAACTTCTAAAATTAAATAAAAAACTCATAGCTCATAAAATGTAAACATATATTACTGGTCTCTACCCACCATCCTGGGTGTGAATCAGCTATATATTCACCGGCTAAGTTAAATATTTAAAAATGATATTTTAGTTATAAAATAAATTTTTGAATATACTTACCCGGTGAATATATAAATTAAATGACCCTCCCTTCCTCCCCAATAGAGACGCAGTGGGACGAGGAGAAAATTGAGTCTTTGTTTACATAGAGCTTGGTATCTGGTCGACAGATGGCGCTGTTGGGCACACCCGCAACCTGTATAGCGATCGCTGGCGAGTTTTTTCTGTACAGTTTGTCTGTCGAGCAACAGAGTTGCAGCTATATATTCACCGGGTAAGTATATTCAAAAATTTATTTTATAATTAAAATATCATATTTTGATAGTATGAATTTCCACCTAATAGCCTTTTTTATTAGAATAATTCATCATTATTATCATCTCCTTCTATGCCTATTAACGCAAAGGGCTTCGGTTAGATTTCTCCAGTCGTCTCTATCTTGAGCTTTTAAATCAATACTTCTCTATTCATCATCTCTTACTTCATAATTTATTGTCCTCAGTCTGGGTCTTCCAACTCTTCTAGTGCCTTGTGGACCTCAGTTGAAAGTTTGGTGAATTCAAGGCACCTATAAATATACCAGGAACACTTAGTGCTATTTTCTTCATAATGGATAATGCACTATACAGTACTACAATATAAATTTACCCAGTATTAGTGAGGTGATTGTAGTGGACTTAATCAAGTCTATTACACACTATTTTGAATCCC
This sequence comes from Palaemon carinicauda, assembly GCF_036898095.1. Classification (NCBI taxonomy): domain Eukaryota; kingdom Metazoa; phylum Arthropoda; class Malacostraca; order Decapoda; family Palaemonidae; genus Palaemon; species Palaemon carinicauda. The sequence continues at coordinate 65,488,226 of NC_090744.1, read as the reverse complement.
ATATCTTATAGTCATAAACTAATAATAATCTTGGTTTTAAATTTATTTAAAAATCCTCAGTTATATGCATCTAGACATTTATTTTGCACTTTCTTTAATTCAAGAGCTACATCATTTGCAATCACCTTTCAGATGACCAATCAAAACTTATTTCAACAGGCGTTAAGCGCGAGGGTGAGAGTTCGCGCGTGCCTGTACCAGTCGTAGGGCGCACGCACAGGAGAAAGAGGGATTTTGCGGTACCAAGAACCAAACCAGATTGGGAAGGTGTTTCGTTATATGGTACATGATTTTACACCCTTGCTTTACCAGTGCTCGGTCTCCTTTTGGACTCAGCATGCACACTGAAAGAAGGGATCAGCCTTTCTAACCCCCTTTATCTATGACACTCAACTGATCTCTCTTCCCTTATGTAAGAGAGAGAAAGAGTTTGTGTGATGCCAAGAAGTAATCCAAACTGATAAGGTATCATGGTACACAAGTCATGGGCTTATGGTCTTGCTACCGATGCTTGGTTTTCGTACCAGCCCGAGCATCCGCACACTGTATGTCAGGATGAGGGGAACTGCATCCAGCCCTTTTCCTGGACACTTGAAGAACATTGCTCTCTATGTTCCTAAAGATACTTCGGTATTGAAGGGCAGGAAGATGATTTGTTGTAAGGTTTTATTGTTTCCGTTTGATGGAGGATTCGGGGGTGAGAGGAACCAACGATCATTCTCCTTGTTCGTACTTTCTCTTTTGTAATCACTATCAGGAATACGATCCTTTGTCTCCGTGCGATAGATCTCTTGTGGCTCTTGGTTCCGAAGGAACAGTTTCCATGCATCCATGCTACCAGGAACATAATCATGGGTCTCCTTGTGGTTCATGGGGCCTCGGAAGATGTTCCAATGTGTACACTTGATCAGGAACTATGGGTTGTCTCCTCGCTCGTAAGAGCGGCGATACTTTACTTTTTATGAGTACAAGTGATCAGAACTAGATACTGTATCGGTAATACACTTGATTGAATGACAAGTTTATCTCTCACATGCTCATGGTCAGGAATACAATCATCGGTTTGGATCAGTTCCTACACACATGCATGATAAGGAACATGATCACAAATCAGCTACTCTTTCATCTCATCCATGCATGATCAGGAACGTGAATACCTTACCTCCATGGAGTGCTCTTAGTGCTCGTACAATCATCAAAATGTTCCGTTGCATATTCACAATTGCGAACACAGTTAATCATCACCAGGCGACTGATTTCATGCAACCCGCCCGATATTGCCCTCACCAGCATGCTCCTATAGTTTTGAGGGCACGAGTGACTGACAACTGATGTTTAATGTTTCGTAGGGACATTTTTGGCCGATTCAGCTGTCATATTTTTTGTTGTTCCTTTTATTCTGCCTGAATCTTCCCAGTAAGGTTAATTTTGGTGGTCTGGACTGACACTTTTGACATTTTTCCCTTATAGAAAGATAACTGTTCCGTGATCTAGTACTGTACTGGACTGACTTTTCTTTAAATCACTTCTAGCCAAGTACCTGATAGAGTCTAAATCTCTGTGTTGCTACTAGGGGGTTACTGAAATTGTCTTCCTTGCTTCCATATGGCACCATGAAGGATGACATACCTGGGAAAGAAAGGAATCGTGCAGTCTAGTTCTGCGTACTACTACCTCCTACCTAAGATTGAAACTCCTATTTAAAGGAATTGGTTTGTACAGTATTCTTGTAGGGTCAAGTAAAGAAATTTTTGAAGTAATTTACATTTGTTCCTGTGCAAAATAAAAACCTTCAGCTCTTTACTGTGGCGTATTACTTCGGCGGAGGCTGAAATCAGCCGATGAGATTTTTTGTCAGGGTGTAACTACCCACCGCTAGTTAGTGGGTGAGAGCGGGGCAGATTAACCCTCCTGCTCACGCCAGCATTAGCGTCTAAACGTCACTTTTTATTTAAGCTCAGTAGTCAGTAGAGTAAAAACAGGGTTTGTTCTGTAACCGAAATACAAACCACGCTATTTACATTGGGTTTACTTTCGGCGTAGCTGAAATTGACGAGCCATTAGATTTTAACGAGGGTTTATTACCCCGCGCTAGTTAGCAGGGGTAGGGGGAGGGGTAGCTTGCTACCCCTCCCCCCCTCACACACCGGTGAAATGTCTCACTTCACTTTTGGCTTGGACGATGGACAGACGTGCCTGTCTTCGTCCTCGCTTGGCAGCCATTATTTGTTTTGTCTTTACTTAATCACTTACTTTTCTTTTACTCAATATATATGTAAAAAAATTTTCGTGTTTATGTATATATTTGAGTATAGAAATCAGTAAGTTTCCTTTTCAGAGTTCGTGCTTGTGTGTGTAGTGTACGATACCTCAGCAGTTAGGCCACCACGGTGTAATTTCATGGGTCGCGATCGAGTTTGACTACGGTCTTTCTCTCTCTCTCTTTTGAGGTCGTTCACCCTTCACTACGTTACCTTTACTACGTCTGAGCAGCTTCCTTCCCGTGTGGGTGGGGTTGCTACGCCGTACGTTTTGTCTCTACAGTATTAGTTAATGAATCTAATTGTATTTGTTGATTTTTAAATATTTAACTTAGCCGGTGAATATATAATAGCTGCTGCTCCAGCGGCTCGACAGAAAAACACACAAAAACTCGCGAGCGATCGCTATGAAGGTTGCGGGTGTGCCCACCAGCGCCAACTATCGGCCAGATACCGCATATGTATGTAAACAAGCCTCAATTCTTCTCTGTCGGCCTTAACGACAAGACGTATCATTACTCGCTGTATAACCTGGAGTTTTCTCAACATATTTGGTGAAGTACTTCATTTTGGTTTGAGCTTTCGCAGTGCAGGTGTTTTTCCTCAAATTAAACTCTTGAACTCTTTGTTGGACAGATTTAATTGTTGATGACTTGGATTGTTTTTTGGACTTTCTTTGACTAATTCAAAATGGCTGACGCTTCTCAAGCCCCTAGATTTCGTAAGTGTAATGCTAGGGATTGCAATAGGCGTCTTCCAAAGGCCTCTCTCGACCCACATACTGTGTGTTCTAATTGTCGGGGTAAAACCTGTCAATTAGGAGATCGGTGTGAGGAATGCGTGGGCCTTTCGGAATTCGATTGGCTCGAATACGACAAGTATTCTCGTAAGCTAGAGAGAGATAGGGTAAGGAGGAGTTCCTCTAGATCAGTAGATTTTTCCTCACCCCATGCCCCTGAACCTAATCCTTCCCCTGTAGTGGTTGTGCCTGAACCCCCTACTGGCACTCAGGAACCATCGATGCGAGACATGTTACGTGCCATTCATGCCTTGGGTGAAAGAGTTGAGTCGTTAGCTACAGATCGTAATCAACTCATGGCTGACGTTAAAGAGCTAAAGTGTCAGAGTGCCACAGCGGAAAATCGTGGGAAAGTGATTAGTGCGCAAAGTGTTTTCAGTGTTGCGACCGAGGGTTCGTCTGTTCGTGCCTGTCGTTCGCCTAGTCCGAGACCTCTTGCAAGCTCCCAAGCCCAGGGGAGAAGTAATGTCGTACGACTTATGGGTTCGAGAGGCCTTGATCAGCGAACAGACGTTCTCTCTATGGTAACAGGCGTGTCTCATCAAGATCATCCCTACCATAAGACGAGAGAGACCATTTTCTCCTTGTCATCCGAAGGTTTTTCGCATAAGAAACCGTGGAGCAAGGTTTCTAGGCCCCTTAAGCGAAAGTCGGTCCCTTCAGGACAGGTCCAGCGTCCTGGTTGTAGCCATTGGGACAGCTCTGACCCTTTGCAGTCATCGGAAGACTGCTCGCCGCCTAAGCAGCAACGTTACACAGGCTCAGAGAGTCTTGGTGTAGGCAAGGTTGTGCAGTCTCAGACGTTAACCCCGTCTTTTACCGCACCCATTCCCGTTGATCCTAAATGGGTTGTGCTGCAAGACATGCAGATCAAGCTCGCCTCCCTTATGGAAGACTATTCTGCTGAAAAGGTTCACGATGATCCTCGCCGCTTAACTCATCGAGATCCTGGCCTTCAGCCGCCAAAACGAGCCTTTGCTCGTCCTGTTGACGTTGGCGTTGCTAAGTCACATCAGTCACGCTTTGTAGAGCCTCACTCGATGCAGTCACGTGTTGACTTTCAGCCGCATATGGACGTTCAGCCACTTCCTAATGCTCTTGTTGACGTTCAGGACGTTCGCCAACCAGCGGAGTTGACTTGTTTTGACGCTGAGCGTCAACCACCGCAGTCTAGAGTTGTTGTGACTGCTCAGTCTAGGCAGTCAAAACAGTCTCGAGTTGACGTCGAGCGTCCTCCCGCTCCTGATGTTGTTGACAGTCAGGCTGTTAAGCAGTTACATGACGTAGCGTCCTGGACTGCTACTAATGCACCAGTGCGTGTGGACTCTGCGTGTCAAGCATTGCCAACCCCTTTGCTTGTTACTCAGCAGTTGTCGGATGAGGATCCTTCAGATGAGGACGTTGCTGACCCTCATCATGATGATCATCCTTCGGATGTAGACGAACGTAGAACGGTTCCTCCTTCAATGGACTTTAAGAAAGTCATGTTAATTTTCAAGGAGCTTTTTCCAGATCACTTTGTCACTGTTGCTCCTCGTTCGCCACCGTCTGAGTTTGCTCTAGGCTTACCTGCTAACATGCCAGCCTTTACTAAGTTAGTGCTCTCTTGCTCTTCCAAGAGAGCTTTACGACTTTTAGGTGACTGGTTGGAAACCAGGAGGAGTTTGGGGAAGACGGCCTTTGCCTTCCCTCCGTCAAAGCTCTCGTCTAGATCGAGCGTCTGGTATGCCACGGGAGAAGTTCTCGGCTTGGGAGTCCCTGCCTCTGCCCAGGGTGACTTCTCAAGCCTCGTAGACTCTCCCCGCCGCCTAGCCATGAGACGCTCGAAGATTAGTTGGTCCTCCTCGGACCTTGACCATCTTCTGAAAGGCGTATACAGGGCCTTTGAAGTTTTCAACTTCCTTGACTGGTCATTGGGAGCTTTAAGTAGGAAAATCTCATCGGCTGATAGAGATGTTTCCTTACTGATAATGTCATGTATGGATAAAGCGATCCGCGATGGTTCCAATGAGCTCGCCTCCTCTTTTACGTCGGGAGTCTTAAAGAAGCGAGAGTCCCTTTGCTCTTTTCTTTCGGCAGGAGTTACTCCCTGTCAGAGATCAGAACTGCTCTTTGCTCCCTTATCAAAGTTTTTGTTTCCGCAACAATTTGTTAAGGACATAGCTTCTTCGCTTGTGCAGAAGGACACCCATGACTTGATGGCGTCCTCTGCTCGCAAGGGGACTCCTTCTACATCCTTTGCTGTTAGACCCAGGATCGACACTCCGGCATCCAGATTTATCCCGCCCTTTCGTGGCAGAGCTCCCAGCAGGGGAAGTACTCGTGCCGAGGGAAAGAGAGGAAAGAAGAGAGGAGCCAAGTCCTCACGTGGCAGAGTCTGACTGCCCACAGCCTCAGACAGCAGTAGGAGCCAGATTGAAGAGCTTCTGGCAGGCCTGGGAGAAGAGGGGCGCAGACCAACAGTCTGTTCGGTTGCTCAGAGAGGGGTACAAAATTCCGTTTGTACGCAAACCTCCTCTAGCGACAACCCCCATCGACCTCTCTCCCAGGTACCGAGAGGAGTCAAAGAGACAAGCCCTAAACCTAGAAGTGTCTCTGTTGCTAGAGAAGGGAGCGGTGGTGAAAGTCTTGGACCTTCAATCACCGGGGTTTTACAACCGTCTCTTCCTAGTCCCAAAGAAGACAGGAGGTTGGAGACCGGTGCTAGACGTCAGTGCGCTCAACGTCTTTGTTACGAAAACAAAGTTCACTATGGAGACCACGAAGTCAGTCTTAGCAGCGGTCAGAAAGGGAGACTGGATGGTCTCTCTCGACCTACGAGATGCGTACTTCCACATCCCTATACACCCAGATTCCCAACCGTTTCTGAGGTTTGTTTTCAAGAATGTGGTATACAAGTTTCGGGCCCTGTGCTTTGGCCTAAGTCCTGCTCCTCTCGTGTTTACGAGGCTTATGAGGAATGTAGCAAAATTCCTCCATTTATCGGGAATCCGAGCCTCCCTGTACTTGGACGACTGGCTTCTCAGAGCTTCGTCCAGTCATCGCTGTCTGCAGGATCTTCATTGGACATTGGATCTGGCCAAGGAATTGGGACTTTTGGTCAACCTAGAAAAGTCCCAGCTGATTCCATCCCAAACTATACTGTATTTAGGGATGGAGATTCGCAGTCCAGTTTTTCGGGCTTTTCCGTCTGCCACCCGAATAGATCAAGCCCTGCTCAAAGTCCAACTAATGTTGAAGAGAGAACAGTGCTCAGTCAGGAATTGGATGAGTCTAGTAGGAACTCTATCATCCCTGGAGCAGTTTGTCTCGCTAGGAAGACTACACCTTCGGCCTCTCCAGTTCCATCTAGCCTTTCACTGGAACAAGGACAAGACGTTAGAGACGGTCTCAATCCCGGTCTCCGAACCAGTAAAGGCATGCCTGAAATGGTGGAACGACAATATCAGTCTGAGAGAGGGACTTTCCTAGCAGTTCAGAACCCAAACCACGTACTATTCTCAGACGCGTCGGATTTGGGTTGGGGTGCGACCCTGGACGGTCGGGAATGCTCAGGTCTGTGGACTTCAAGTCAGAGGAGCATGCACATCAACGGCAAGGAGCTTTTGGCAGTCCACTTGGCCTTGATGAAATTTGAAAGTCTCCTTCGAAACAAAGTGGTAGAGATCAACTCCGACAATACCACAGCCTTGGCGTACATCTCCAAGCAAGGAGGCACCCACTCCCTCACGCTGTACGAGATCGCAAGGGACCTGCTCATTTGGTCAAGAGATCGAGGCATCTCCCTGTTAACGAGGTTTATCCAGGGCGACTTGAACGTCTTAGCAGACTGTCTCAGTCGGAGGGGTCAGGTAATTCCTACGGAATGGACCCTCCACAAGGACGTGTGCAAGAGTCTTTGGGCGACTTGGGGTCAACCCACCATAGACCTCTTTGCCACCTCGATGACCAAGAGACTTCCAATCTATTGCTCTCCAGTCCCAGACCCAGCAGCAATACACATAGACGCATTTCTCCTAGATTGGTCTCATCTGGACTTATATGCATTCCCACCATTCAAGATTGTCAACAAGGTACTGCAGAAGTTCGCCTCTCACGAAGGGACAAGGTTGACGTTGGTTGCTCCCCTCTGGCCCGCGAGAGAGTGGTTCACCGAGGTACTTCGATGGCTGGTAGACTTTCCAAGAAGTCTTCCTCTAAGGGTAGCTCTATTACGTCAGCCCCACGTAAAAAATGTCCATCAAAGCCTCCCCGCTCTTCGTCTGACTGCCTTCAGACTATCGAAAGACTCTCAAGAGCTCGAGGCTTTTCGAAGGAGGCAGCCAGTGCGATTGCAAGAGCGAGGAGAGCTTCTACCATTAGAGTATACCAGTCGAAGTGGGAAGTCTTTCGAGACTGGTGCAAGTCAGCATCTGTGTCCTCGTCCAGTACCTCTGTAGCCCAAATCGCCGATTTTCTTTTACATCTTAGAAAGGTTCGCTCCCTCTCAGCTCCCACGATTAAGGGCTACAGGAGCATGTTGGCTTCGGTCTTTCGGCATAGAGGCTTAGATCTTTCCAACAATAAAGATCTCCAAGATCTCCTTAAGTCTTTCGAGACCTCTAAGGAACGTCGTTTGGCAACTCCTGGATGGAACTTAGACGTGGTCCTAAGGTTCCTCATGCATACGGCGTCGAGAGAGACCATTCAGCCTCCCTGAAGGATCTCACCCTCAAGACACTTTTCCTAGTGTGCTTGGCTTCGGCTAAAAGGGTCAGTGAACTTCATGCCTTCAGTAAGAACATCGGCTTTTCTACAGAAAAAGCCACTTGTTCACTTCAACTTGGTTTCCTGGCCAAAAATGAACTGCCTTCTCGTCCTTGGCCTAAATCTTTTGATATTCCTTGCTTATCAGAGATCGTAGGCAACGAACTGGAAAGAGTATTATGTCCTGTTAGAGCTCCTAAGTTCTATTTAGCTCGTACTAAGTCATTACGAGGTAAATCTGAGGCATTATGGTGCTCAGTTAAGAAACCATCATTGCCTATGTCAAAGAATGCCTTGTCATATTTTATCAGATTTTTAATACGAGAAGCTCATTCTCACTTGAATGAGAAAGACCGATGTTTGCTTAAGGTTAAGACGCAGAAGTTAGAGCTATAGCAACCTCCGTGGCCTTCAAGCAAAATAGATCTCTGCAAAGTATTATGGACGCGACTTTTTGGAGAAGCAAGTCAGTGTTAGCGTCATTTTACTTAAAAGATGTCCAGACTCTTTACGAGGACTGCTACACACTGGGTCCATTCGTTGCAGCGAGTGCAGTAGTGGGTGAGGGTTCTACCACTACACTTCCCTAATTCCAATATCCTTTTTAATCTGTCTCTTGAAATGTTTTTAATATTGTTTTTTGGGTTGTACGGAAGGCTAAGAAGCCTTTCGCATCCTGGTTGATTTGGCGGGTGGTCAAAGTCATTTCTTGAGAGCGCCCAGATTAGGGGTTTGATGAGGTCCTGTTTGTATGGGTTGCAGCCCTTGATACTTCAGGTCCTGGGAGTCTTTCAGCATCCTAAGAGGATCGCTGGGCTTCGTGAGGAAGACAGACTTACAAGGCAGAGTAATCGTCTAAGTCAACTTCCTTACCAGGTACCTATATATTTGGGTTTTGTTATATTATAACTGTCAAAAACTCTAAGCATATACGCTGTAAACTTAATTAACTCTGGTCTCTACCCACCACCTTGGGTGTGAATCAGCTATTATATATTCACCGGCTAAGTTAAATATTTAAAAATGATATTTTAATTATAAAATAAATTTTTGAATATACTTACCCGGTGAATATATAAATTAAAGGCCCTCCCTTCCTCCCCAATAGAGACGCAGCGGGACGAGAAGAATTGAGGCTTGTTTACATACATGTGCGGTATCTGGCCGATAGTTGGCGCTGGTGGGCACACCCGCAACCTTCATAGCGATCGCTCGCGAGTTTTTGTGTGTTTTTCTGTCGAGCCGCTGGAGCAGCAGCTATTATATATTCACTGGGTAAGTATTTTCAAAAATTTATTTTATAATTAAAATATCATTTTTCAGCTTTTGTAGAACGATTCCTTTTGGAGTTTTTGTTCTTTATTTAGTGTTCATTCATTTTTAAATTACATAATTACATAGTTACATAATTATAATTGTTATAATTCTGTGTTTGTTACAGCTCTCCTTCCGTGAGTGTAAGTGGTTGTGAGGGCACGTGCCTGTTATGTAATTCTTGTGTTCTTTTCCCTCGGGGTTCCTCTTCGGAGTCTTCCCGGGGGAATGAATGTTAACTAATGATTTTTGTTTTTATTTTTCACAGTTAACGATCTATTTCGTTTCTGTAATGTGACAACGGAGTGAGCTGTCTTGTTGAGGCCTGGGGATTCTGCTGTTGCTGCCTCCCCTATAGATCTTCATCAGGGGCGTGTCTCCTTCTCCTGGAAGTACTCCCGTGACGACGGACAGCTCTCCAGTTCATTTTAGAACACTCAGGAGGCTTGCCTCCTTGGGTGGGTAACTTTCCTTCCCAGGGAAGTTTTCCTGTCCAGGCTTGAGTTTTTTTTCCTTTTGGGGGGATCTCCTCTTGCCTTTATTTCGTGCGACTATGCTCTTGGTGCTGAGCGGTCGCACCTGCAGTCAAGGGGCTGGGTAACTGCAGGAGCCCCTCTTCGGAGGATTGCTCTTTGTAGGTCACTGGCTGACCCGTCTCTTCTACGAAGTGTTTCTCTTTCGTTCGCGAGGGAGGACACTCATAGAGACTTCTCTTCGGAGGACTCTTCTGCTGTGGTTGCTGTTGGCTCACCGTCCACTACGTCGTAAGGGCCTCTCGTCTCCCTATAAGGGTGCTAAGAGGCGCATCTTTCAATCTTCTCCACGCCGTATGCATCCTGCTGCTCCTACCTCCTTAGATCTCTCCGTGGATCGATCTCCAACGCCTTCCAGACCTTCCGCCCCTGGTGCAGATGGACAGCAGTCTGATCTCGTCATCCGACGGGCAACGGTCCCTTCGGGGCAAAGAGTTGCCTCCCACTGTGTGGGTGCTTCCCTTGCGCGTCAGGGTTCCCCTGCGCGCCCTTCTGCAGTGTTAGCGCACAAGCGCTCTCCTGCTCGTCAGCGTTCTCCTGATCGCTAGCGCTCTCCTGTTCGCCAGCGCTCTCCTGTTTGTCAGCGCTCTCCTGATGATCATCGCCCCACTGCTCGCCAGCGCTCTCCTGAGGACTCCGAACATCCTGCTGTTCCTGTTGTGCGCCCTGCGTGCCATCGGTCTTCTGAGCGCTCTAGATCTCCTGCCCGTCAGAGCGCACCTGCGCTTCCAGTTCCTGATACGCGCCCACGTTCGCCCGCGCGACCTAGAACTTCGGTTCAGGTCTTGAACAAGGACTCCTCTTCTCCTCGCCCTCGTGATCCGGCTCGTCAGCCTGTTCCAGCGCAGCAACGCTCGCGGTCGCCTACGCGTGCTTCTAAAACTACTGTATGCACAGGATTCCATGCATTGCCCTTCTGCTCACCAGCTTACCAGCGACCACAGACGCGTCAACATTTGCCTGCTCGTCAGCGATCTCCTGCGCGTCAACGATCGTCATCGATCTTCCATGCGTTACAGGTCCCCTGGACACCATCAGTAGCGATCTAGAGCTCACCTGCTGTGGACCACGATCTCCGGTAGCTGAGTCTTGCTGTAGATCTTCCTCCTGCTCACCAGCGCTCACCTTTACTTCTGTCCTTCTTTGCGCCAGCTTTCTTCAAATCGCCAGCGCACATCTGCACGCCTTTTCCTGCCACGCACCAATGGGCGCCAACGGTTTTTCCTGACCATCCAGGATCGCCTGATTGACAGCTCGCATCAGCGCTCTCCTTCCTGATGCACCTGCGCGCCTTCTGATTAGCGCGATGCGCGCTAACGATTCGCCCTCTCGCCCACGACCTATCAGACCTGGGCTAAAAGGTTTCCTGTCTCCTTCTCGCTGTCAACCATCCCTAGTCTCTTACGCGTAAGCGATCTCCAACGCGCCCGAGCGATTCTTCGCCCGCGCGCTAGCGTTTTGTTAACGCACCACCGCTCGCCAACGCGCCATCGCTTGCCAACGCGCCTTCACTCGCCTACGGGCCATCTCTCGCCAAGACGCGCCATCGCGCCATCGGTCTCCCGACCGCCCGCGCGCCCACATGATCACATGCCCACGTGCCTACACGTATGCGCGCCCATGCACATGCGCTTCGATGTTCGCCCGCGCGCGAACCAACGGTGTTCCATCGCGCGAGCACCAGCTCGATTCCTGCAGTAGCCATCGCTTGCCTACGTGTCATCGCTCGCCTGTGAACTATCGGATTCCGACCGCCAGCCCTCGCCCATCCAACCACGCTCGCCCTCCTTCTGTGCTCCCTCGTGCACTTTCGTCTGCGCTCCTGCGTGCCCGCGCACGGGCGCTTCCACGTTCGGCCACGCGCAAACCATTGATTTACCATCGCGCGAGCGCCAGGGCGATTGCGACCGCGATTTCTGTCGGGGTTTCGCAACACGGCCAACCTGGCGAGTCTTCTGGAGCGCGTATTTCCAGAACACGGTCTTCACCCCGTAAATGCAGAGCATGGCACGTGCAAGAGCAGGAGGAATCTTCAGGGAGGTCTGAGGAACATTCTTCTTTCCAGAACCTGGGTTAGCCCTTCCTCCTTGTCATTCCCTGGAAGGGTCTTGCCAGGGAGTTTTCCTTTCGAGATTTCTCCGTCGGGCAAGGGGTGACTGGTTTAGCCCTTCCTCTTCACCATATCGTGGAAGGGGCTTACCAGGCCTTTCCCTCCTCGGTTGCGACCCGAGGTTTTGTACAAGGAAGCTCCATGAAGATCATGGGTACTTTCCTCCTCTCAGGCTCAAGCACCTTTGCATTCCGTCGCTACCTGTCAGGGACAGGTAGCACGGGAGGCTCTCCCGGGGAGGCATAATCCTAGAGGGAGCGGCAGAGTTCACAAACTCTAGGATTGGCAACCCCCCTTGCAGGTCTCACGCTGGGGGGATGCCTAAGGTTACTCGTCCGGATAACAGCTTCCCGATGCCGATTCCTGCACGATCTCCGTGATCAGCCAAGGATATCGCGCCTCGCTCTTACCATCTCTCCGTCACTGTCAGTGAATCCAGTGTCACTGAGCCTCTATGCCATGGGGTCGGCAATAGGTTTTCCCGTTGGACAGAAGGATCCATGCCTTAGGAGAAGGTCCTCCATAGGGTCGTTGACGGCTTCCCCCCCCCGGCTTCTTCAGTCGATCCTTTCTCGTAGGAAAGCATCTGAGATGGGAGTTTGGTCGTCGACCTCTCAGCTCTGATCAAGTTTGTCGAACAAACTTCGTCCAGCGTGGAACAGCAGAGTCGATCAGACTGGTAACGAGACTGCAGGACTCCTTATGCCTTGGATCAGAAGGACGGGTACTTCCAGGTTCCATTCCATCCATCTTCCAGGAAGCTCTTGGAATTCGGCCTAGACTACAGGTGTTCCTGCTTAAGATGCGGTGTGGCGATCCCGCCGCGGCATCGCAGATTTTTCACCAGAGAACTCTCCCTGCTTTCCTCATGGCCGCTCAGGAGCAGGCTTCCGCCTCCTTCACTTTTTGGAGGTCTGGTCAACTCAGGTAGTCTCGGGTTCGACCTTCTTCAACACTGGGACAAGCTTCCGGGACTTTACCAAGAGTGAGGGATCATGGTAATTTGCTTGGAGCCTTCTCTACTTCTGCCTCAACATCTGGAGTATATAGCCATGATATTGACTCCTTCTCAGAGCCTTCCCTTCAGTTGACTGTGGCAAGGCTGAGGAGAGTCGCAGTACCTGTTCTCAGTCAAGCAGAGCTTTCAGCCCTATCTTGGAATGTTTCCTGGGTCTCTTTTCCTCATTGACTCGTCTAAGTCCCGAACGGTCGCCTCAGGATAAGTTCCCTGTGAGGCGGCCCAAGTTCCGGTGGTATCAAAGCAACGATTAACCGGATTTTCTAGCTCCTATGGGACCAGCGGAACGTTTAGACCTGCAATGGGTGTTGACCTGTGGAACCTCTTGCATGGGAGTGGATATTCTCGTCCTTTCCCCACATTTGATGCTGTTCTCGGACTCGTCAAAGAAAAGGGGGGGGGGGGGGGCATGTTCCGGTTCAGGCCTATGGTCAGGACCCGAAGGGTACCTCCTCATCATTCAGGTAGGCTTAGAGGCCGTAATCTGGCCCTTCTACAGATCCTACAGATCCTGCCGAGTCGCTCCGTGTGCGACAACTTCATGGTACTGGCGTATTCCAACCAGCAGGGAGGCGCATTTTCATACTTTCGCATCTTGCAGTAGAGATACAGAGATGATCCGAAGTCCTCTCAATACCACTATCGGCTCGTTCATTCCGGGCAGAGGAATGTTCTCTCCAACAATCTGAGCAGAGCCTCACAGATAGAGAGTACCTGGGGGTGTTTGGCCTCTAGTAACCAGCAAGTCCTGGCCTGGGGGACCTGATCACGACAGCCTGGAACTTCAAGCTTCCGCTGTCCTTCCCCCCAGTCTCAGACCCCAAGACTCTTTGGCAAGATGCTTTCCGGTGATGGTGGGACAACATCGACGCCTACGTCTTCCCACCATTGTTGTCTGTTGAGAAGGGGTCTCAACAAGACCAGGTTGTCTGTCAACCTTCCGATGGCCCTGAGAGCTATTCTGCGACTATACGCAGAACGGTTTTCGGACCCTCTGCATCCCCTGACGGAACTCCCGGGAGAGCTTCTTCCACGACACAGGCTACTCAAACAACCAAACTACAACATCTTTCACAAGGCGTTGCATCGCTTCGGCTTCACGCCTGGGGACACTACGCCGCCTCCTCACGAAGAGACAACCCGCAACAGTCGCGGAGCGGAGATTGCGTCACCTGCGATAGTCATCCGCAGGGGTCTACCAGGTGAAGTGGAGAGTCTTCTGTGGTTGGTTTCGTGGGAGAGATACCTCTTCCCTTGAGGCCTCAACTCCAGCAATAACGGAGTTATTGCTTTTCGGCGGAAGGAAACTCTTTTTCGCTCTCGACAGTGAAGCCTATCGCTCAGCCTTTCCCTGGCCTTCAGGCTGAAAGGAATAGACTTTTCCTTCCCGCTGGATCTTTCTTCGCTCATGCGAAGCTACGAACGTACCTGCCTCAGTCGGAGTGAGACCTCCTCCATGGAGCATGGTTCGGACTCTTTAGTCCCTTAAGAGATCTTCTTACGAACCATTACGTCAGGCCTCTGATCGTAATCCGTCTTGGGGGACGGTGCTCCTGCTCACTCTGGCCTCGGCCAGTGTGTAAGCAATCTTCATGGTCTCGTACGACTCCGCCCTTTCAAGAGAATAGGGGGAGGCAATATTCAGGTTCGCTCCTGAGTTGTTTTCTAGACTCAGAATCTTGGAGTCCCGGATCTTTGGTTCGACTCCTTCAAGATTTCGAGTCTCCCTTCTGTATCAGATGACCCAGACCTTCTTCTTGCCAGTAAAGGAACCAAGGGGTTATCTTTGAGAACAGCTGCAGTTTGTCCTCACGTGCAAGCCGGTTTGGGAGCACAGGAAGGACACAGGGGAGAGTCACCAGTATACCTTTTCAGCTCGGACTCAAGGGCATTCATCTCGACCTAAATCCAGACCCCCGTCATGTCCCTCACCTTCGAGTAGAACTACTGTGTGACGCAGGTGCTACAAGCTGGAGTCTGGAAGCGTCTAATGACCTTCGCAGCCCACTTCTTGCAGGACGTGACCCACAGGGGTATTGATACGTTTCTATCGCTCTGTGGTGGCTACACAACAGCTGGTCTAACCTCAGGCTCCTTTTTGGACAGGTAGCAGAATTTTGAGGGCATTGTTACCAGGTTTTAGACTGCATGAACAAAAGAAGTATGTCTGGCCCTTACTTCTTTCTTCATCATTCCCTCTACTGGGGAAGCAGCATCCTGGTCTCTGCATAGCTGACCTCAAACCTCTGCAGGTGAACCATGCTTCCTTGTGTTCCAAGTATTGAGACAATACTGTCGCGTCCCCCATACCCTGACGAGGTGGTATTGGGAACGTCCTAACACAGAGTTCCTTCTGGAACTCCAGGTCAACTGCCTAGGACGGGTCACACTTTATTTCTTGTCACACAAGCTTATGTAGGCCACACATTTCCTTGTGGAGCAAGGAACTTGTGAGGTGCAGGGACTCCTTTTCTCGAGTGCGACTCACTCGGATTCTGAGTCCCTGGGTAAGCCAAAGCCAGTATGGCTGGGGACTTTCCACCCTTCCTAAGGGGTTAGTCACCCTTTGTAAATAGTGTAGTTTGTATTTCGGTTATGGAACAAATGACAAATTCGGAGATAATTTGTATTTTTCCCAACCATACAAACCTTAGCTATTTACACATATTTGCCTGCCAGCCCTGTCCCCCAAGTCAAGTCCTACCTCTAAGTGAAGTGAGACATTTCACCGGTGTGTGAGGGTAGCTACCCCTCCCCCTACCCCTGCTAACTAGCGCGGGGTAGTACAGTAAACCCTCGTTAAAATCTAATGGCTCGTCAATTTCAGCTATGCCGAAAGTAAACCCAATGTAAAGAGCTAAGGTTTGTATGGTTAGGAAAAATACAAATTATCTCCGAATTTGTCATCTTTCTCTCCCATCAAACCTTTTTAACCGGTTACGGTTAAAAGCAACTGGCCTAATGCTTAATAAAATGCCCCTTTCTCTTGAGGTGCCTTCCTTACACGATATCCCCGTGCAAGGAAGGTAGTAAGAGGCCTTTGGCCTCTACCCCTACTGCTCGTTTTTAACCTCCACCAGGTGTTGAGCAATTTTCCTCCACCAGCCACTGTCCAATCTTCCCATTTGCAGGAAGAATTACAAACAGCGGCAACAGGGGCTGGTCTCTTTTCCTATCCGAGGGAGAGACTTCCTTCATCTGTGGGGTTTCTGTCTTTGGGGGATTCCTCCGGTGGAACTTGGATTCGTCCATGCCCTGTCCTTGCGCTTGTCGCTTACAATTCCTACTCACCGCTAAGCCTTGTTGCATTTTCCCTCTGGGATCTTTACTGCAGATGGTGACAACTGCCGACCGCTTGCAGCCGCCCCCTCTCCTATCAGCAAGTCTCGTGGGCCTTAAATTCAGGGTTATTGCCACATCTTGCCTTTGGCCAAAACAAAGCTCTTAGAGCTTTGTGAGGCCAACGAGGAAGTAACAGCTGGTCTTCAAGTCCAGCATAGCCTTTTTTGTTCCCTTCCGAGGGGATGACATAAGGCTACTCACCACCCCCTTTTTGTGGGGTAGGAGTACTTAGAGAAGAGGCAAGGTTTTGCGAGACCCTCGACTCGTATGAGACTCTCTCCTCGCCTTAACACCCATGGCAGGTTTGCGAGACCCTCACCTTGCCCTAGTACAAAGGGGGGGTTTTTGAAACCCTACTTGCCAGCGCTAGAGTATTGTACGCTACTGGGTCTAGCCGTAAAGGAGTTTCAATGCTGGCTGTTTCTAATTCTCTTTAACTGATTCTCACTGTTGTTCGCGAGCACTTGACAGCGCTTTGCGGACACTCGCCAGCGTTTGCTAGTATTAGATGGCGTTCATTGATTCTTGCTGTCATTCACGAGCGCTTGCCAGTGTTTGTGGATGGTCACCAGAGTTCGCTGGCAAGCCTATACAAACCTGCCTAGACTTTGTGTTCTCGGTATTCTGGAAAAAAAAACCCTTCATGCAAAACTTCGCTTCTGCATGGGTAACTCTCGTCCCTGAGAAGTTTTACACGACTACTGGGGTTTGTTCAAATTTCATAAAAGGCTGAAACAAACTCCTGTGGCGCATGTGTTCTCGCCAAGACAAAACCTCAGGGTCATTGCCATAAATACGGTTTACTACCGATGGCTTGAATCAGCCTCATGCGTCAGTGAACCTCGGGACTTAACGAGTTCTCGTTAGACACCGAGTTTTCTTGGTCTTTGTTGCCCAACAAAATGGAGAGCTCTTTGAAGCACTAGCACAACGAGCTTGTGATATACGTATACCCTTTCAAGGTTATTATTTCAAACCTTTAGTCTCATGGAAAAAGTATTAGCTTCCGCTTACGTTTACGAACGATAGCAAGCTATGCCCAGAAAGTGGCAAACAAACGTCAGCTTTTCATTACATTTATGAACGATAGCAAGCCCTGCCCACAAGTCGGCTAGACAAACTTTGTCAGCTTCTCATTACGTTTATGAACGTTAACAAGCCCCGTCCACAAGGAGGGCAGGCAAACTAACGGAGGTATGATCACTACACAACCTGTTTGTTTTGTTTTTGTGGGCGCATGTGCTCTCATTTTAAAAATACTACAGCTAGTTGACGATCAAATTCCTTGGGCAATAATGCTGCGATTCGTCACAAATACATTAATCCTGCAAGCAGGCTCAGACTCTTTGTCAAGCGTTTACCCGGAGAAAAAGAGGTTATGCATGCGCGACCGCAGACAGACATGCGCGTATGCAGGCAAGCGATCTTTTTTCTGTCGAGGACAACTGTATAGACCATCTTACAATTAGAACTCGGTTCTAATAAGTCATTATTGTTGATGGCTATACGGTGAACCAGGCTATACATTATTCTTCTTCCCTCCCGTAACCAGGCTATACATTATTCTTCTTCCCTCCCGTAACCAGGCTATACATTATTCTTCTTCTCTCCCGTAACCAGGCTATACATTATTCTTCTTCCCTCCCGTAACCAGGCTATACTTTATTCTTCTTCCCTCCCGTAACCAGGCTATACATTATTCTTCTTCCCTCCCGTAACCAGGCTATACTTTATTCTTCTTCCCTCCCGTAACCAGGCTATACATTATTCTTCTTCCCTCCCGTAACCAGGCTATACTTTATTCTTCTTCCCTCCCGTAACCAGGCTATACATTATTCTTCTTCCCTCCCGTAACCAGGCTATACTTTATTCTTCTTCCCTCCCGTAACCAGGCTATACTTTATTCTTCTTCCCTCCCGTAACCAGGCTATACATTATTCTTCTTCCCTCCCGTAACCAGGCTATACATTATTCTTCTTCCCTCCCGTAACCAGGCTATACATTATTCTTCTTCCCTCCCGTAACCAGGCTATACATTATTCTTCTTCCCTCCCGTAACCAGGCTATACATTATTCTTCTTCCCTTCCGTAACCAGGCTATACATTATTCTTCTTCTCTCCCGTAACCAGGCTATACATTATTCTTCTTCCCTCCCGTAACCAGGCTATACATTATTCTTCTTCCCTTCCGTAACCAGGCTATACATTATTCTTCTTCCCTCCCGTAACCAGGCTATACTTTATTCTTCTTCCCTTCCGTAACCAGGCTATACATTATTCTTCTTCCCTCCCGTAACCAGGCTATACATTATTCTTCTTCCCTTCCGTAACCAGGCTATACATTATTCTTCTTCCCTCCCGTAACCAGGCTATACTTTATTCTTCTTCCCTTCCGTAACCAGGCTATACATTATTCTTCTTCCCTTCCGTAACCAGGCTATACATTATTCTTCTTCCCTTCCGTAACCAGGCTATACATTATTCTTCTTCCCTTCCGTAACCAGGCTATACATTATTCTTCTTCCCTCCCGTAACCAGGCTATACTTTATTCTTCTTCCCTTCCGTAACCAGGCTATACATTATTCTTCTTCCCTCCCGTAACCAGGCTATACTTTATTCTTCTTCCCTTCCGTAACCAGGCTATACATTATTCTTCTTCCCTCCCGTAACCAGGCTATACTTTATTCTTCTTCCCTTCCGTAACCAGGCTATACATTATTCTTCTTCCCTCCCATAACCAGGCTATACATTATTCTTCTTCCCTTCCGTAACCAGGCTATACTTTATTCTTCTTCCCTTCCGTAACCAGGCTATACATTATTCTTCTTCCCTCCCGTAACCAGGCTATACATTATTCTTCTTCCCTCCCGTAACCAGGCTATACATTATTCTTCTTCTCTCCCGTAACCAGGCTATACATTATTCTTCTTCCCTCCCGTAACCAGGCTATACATTATTCTTCTTCTCTCCCGTAACCAGGCTATACATTATTCTTCTTCCCTCCCGTAACCTGGCTATACTTTATTCTTCTTCCCTCCCGTAACCAGGCTATACATTATTCTTCTTCCCTCCCGTAACCAGGCTATACATTATTCTTCTTCCCTCCCGTAACCAGGCTATACTTTATTCTTCTTCCCTCCCGTAACCAGGCTATACATTATTCTTCTTCCCTCCCGTAACCAGGCTATACATTATTCTTCTTCTCTCCCGTAACCAGGCTATACATTATTCTTCTTCCCTCCCGTAACCAGGCTATACATTATTCTTCTTCCCTCCCGTAACCAGGCTATACTTTATTCTTCTTCCCTCCCGTAACCAGGCTATACATTATTCTTCTTCCCTCCCGTAACCAGGCATACTGGATATGCAGTCCCTTCATCCCAGGCAGTTCCTTCATAACTTATGATCGGAGGTCTTAGTTTTGAAAAATACTGAGACTAGAAACTTCGCATAAGGGATCTGTTTCCTGAAAGGTAACCTTCGAAACTTATACCAGTTTTTCTGATTGGGGACAAAGAAATACAAACTTTTTTGTCGTTCAATAGAAAGAGGAGGTCTCGGTTACGAATGTTTATCAACGTTCTCCAATTGAGTTCTGGACACAACTAATAATTCGGGCTATGCCCGTATGTTCGTCCTCCTCCCTGGTCTGTGTTACTGGTCCGTAGATGGACTTATGCATACATTACCTGTCTAACAAAAGATTGGAGATACTGTACGTCTAATTTTACCTTTCGGAAGTAGTTGTGTGTGATCGGTCGTTACCGACTAGTCTTTTGCCCAAAAGCGATCACTAAGGAGATTCGCTGTAATAACATCTTCCTCTAAGGAGTACTGGCTACCCTGATTTACCGATTATAACATACTTACTTGGCCAACTCCTATTGGATTGGTGGCAGCTGAAGCAAGATTCTCCCCTCCTTCATATCCTTGACATCAACTTGAGATGTTACTTGCTACACAATCTAAATCAGGGAGAATTGACTTTTCGCTTGTTCCACTCAATGGAACTTGCTAACCCTTAGGAGGGGACAATAGGCACAATCCCGGGATATTGTTCTTACCTGTAAGAACCAAGAAAGACTTGCTTTTCCAGCTCTCACCTCACGAGCACACGCTTCCAGCAGGACGCACTAAAAGACGTGCGCAAACCAGCTCACCTTATCAGCCTTCGACTTACCAATGCTTGCCCTTGTGAAGAGGAATGGTCGGTAGCTTACCCTTCAACCAATGCTCGCCCTTGTGAAGAGGAATGGTCGGTAGCTTACCCTTCACAGACTAACCATCCTCAGACTGTTCAATCTTTGGTCAAGACCACACTAGGCAAGGTCTTTCTGTCAGGGGATCAAGTACCGGCAGATCTTTCTCTCAAGAGGCAAATTGCTAATACCAGTGGCAAAACGGCTGGGGCATCTAACATCCCTCGAGAAATTAGTGCCCAATGGCTGTCTCCACATACGGTTTCTATAGTGACAGCTGATGACGTTCCGGTCTCTGTACAGAGACCCACCAAATACCCTAGTACCGGTGGGACCCGAACAGAAGAGAGAGAACTAGTTGGTGGGTGTCAGACACCAACCTCCTCAGAAGAGCAAATATTCTCTCTCCTTCCCTGGATTTTTTGTTCTTCATAGATGCATTAAAAGATCTTTGGGGTGGTCATCTCTTACACCTGACGGCATCCGAACTTTGTCCGAATCCGAATGGTGGTGCCACATAATCTCCTGGAAATGAGAACAGCCTGTCTGACCCTCGAGTACTTCCATCAGCTCCTTTCAGGGCATTATGTAGTGCAGATGAGTGTCAACACTACAGTATTTTCCCACTAAACAAATAAGGAGAGACCTTTTCATAGAACCTATGCCTGCTAGCTATGAAAATCCCTTGGTGGACTGAAGAAAATTTGGTTATCTTAACATCCTGCTTCATCCCGGGCAAGAAGAACGTGCGGGCGAACATTCTGAACAGAACTCAGAGAGTTGGCTCTGAATGGACAATCGACCTGTCTGTGATGTCAGGAGCTTCCGGTGTACGGATCATCAGTACTGGAAGCGTTCGAGCAGGACGCTTTTCAACACACGTGGGACAAGATGGACATCTATGTGTTCCCCTTCTTCTGCCTAGTAAGGAGGCTATTGAACAAGGAAGGGCATTGCAAAATCCAGCAAAGACCCTCATAGCTTCACTGTGGCAACATGAAAAATGGTTTCTGGACTTTCTGCATCTGCTCATAGAGGCATCAAGAGAGTTCCCTCCACTTCCCGAGCTACTCAGACAACCATGAGTGAAGATTTTCCACCAAGCGATACCATCGCTTTGTCTTCACATCTGGAGGCTATCCAGGAACTACTCGCAAGAGAGGCTTTTCGAAGCCAGTTGCTAGGTGTATGGCAAGATACCTCTGGGAGTCGTAGTCTGTGCTGTATCAGGCGAAGTGGTCCATCTTTTGTGGTGGGTGTCGTGGACGGAGTGTCTCTCCACTCAGTGCCTGTATTCCAGCAGTAGCAAAGTTTTTACTGTACCTCAGGAAGGAAAATCTCCACTCAGTGGCAGTTGTGAAAGGCTTTCATTCAGCCTTGAATATTGCCTTCGAACTGAATCAAGTTAACCTTTCCTCCTCCACGGAATTGTCACTCCTCATACGAAACTTCGAGTATTCAGGTCCTTAGTCGGAAATTAGACCACCACCTTCAATATTGTCAGGGTCTTATGTTCACAGAAAGGAGCCTCTTATGAGCCTCTACATCAAGCATTGGAGAAGGACAGCCTTTAAGATGGTTTTCTTTTGACCTCTGCAGGTAGAGTCAGCGAGCTACATGGTCTACATACGACACACCTATTCAAGGGGATGGGGGGCAGGTCACACTTGGTTTCGTCCCGGAGTTTGTTGCAAAGCCTCAAAATCCGTCCCTAGTGAATCCTAGATTCGAGCTCTTTCGGATTTGGAGTCTGATCGGTAACAGATGATAATGATCAAGTATTACTATGCCCTGTAAAGATGATGAGGTTATACTGTATTTCATAAGGATAAGAAGAACTTGACCCCAAATCAACAAGCTGTTCGTCAGCACAGGGAAGACCAAGAGGAGAATCGCGAAGAACTCGATTGCCTCTTGGATTAGACGAGTAATATAAAAGGGCATGGGCCTCAGACACCTTGACATCGGGTAGATGTCCTCATGCCCATGCTGTCAGGGGGAGTAAATATTTCCCTAGCATTCCGAAAGAATTTTTCTGTTCAGCAGGTACTTCTAGGAAGCAGGTGGAAACGTCAAACAACCTTCACCTCCCGCTACCAACAAGACATAAGCCTAGACACATTCTCAATAGGTCCTGTGGTGGCTGCTCATAATGTGTCTAAACACCTCAGTTCCCTTGTGGGACAAGTATCAGAGACTCAAGGGTGGAGGTTACCTGTGAAGTAAGTCTAGGATGAATGAGGCAGTGACTGACCACTTCTATTTCATCTTCCCTTCTCTTTGGGTGCAGCATTTGGGGAGCTTGGCACAGCTGGTCTCGTTCTTCTGTGGGAGAATGTCATGCTCTTTGGACAACCACATAAACATGTATATGTGTTATGTCTCCGTCCTCCTGTTAGGGGGAGATAGGGAGAAATATACATTAGTAGAGGGCACGGCTCAAATAGCTACGATGTATGTTCCAACAGATTATTCTCCAGTAATGATTGCCCAGGCCGTTATCCTCGAGTGTACAGTCCCTCAAGATATCGCTAAACAGAGGCCATCCCGGGACAGTTACTGCCAGTTGGTTTTGGACTTCCACTCACTTTAGGTAAGTCTCCACAGTAAAGAATAGGTTTGTATATTGCACAGGAACAAGTGATAAATTTTGAATAAATTTATATTTGTTCTGTAACCGAAATACAAACCACGCTATTTACATTGGGTTTACTTTCGGCGTTGCTGAAATGACGAGCCAATAGATTTTAACGAGGGTTAACTACCCCCGCGCTAGTTAGCGGGGGTAGGGAAAGGAGTAGCTTGCTACCCCTCCCCCCCCACACACCGGTGATTTGCTTCACTTCCCTTTTGGCTCCGGCGATGAACAAACGTGTCTGTCCATCGTCCTCGTTTGACAGCCTTAATCTTTTTTGCTTTTCCTCAGCTTGTGTGTGTTAGAAGTTGGGCTCGCCCTTGGATGTCCACCATGCGCAAGTGCTCTGGTATTGCCGGTCCCCCTTGCGGTACTTTCATGTCTGCGGTGGATACGGATCCTCACACCCTTTGCCCGCAGTGTCGAGGCTGACGGTGTGACAGAGAAAATACTTGTAGTGAGTGTAGTGAGTGGTCTGCCTCCCAGTGGGAGAGGTTTGGCCGCCGGCGTAAGAAGAAGTCCAAGAGAGACCGTTCTCCTTCTGGGGTTGCCTTGAAGGAGGAAGGCTCTCGGGACTCTTCTTCCGCCGCCCAAACCACCTCCGAAGCTCCCCCTCGTCCGGCTCCTAAGGAGAGACCGCCGAGTGGGAGCGCATGCCCTAGTTCTGTTTCTCGACCTTTGGTTGGGGGAGAGGGCGTCACATCCCATAGTGGGGCGGCTCCCCCTCCTCCTCCGGGGAGCTTTTTGATAATGATCCTGTGTCTCATGATGATCTTTTTAAGCTTTGGGCTTCCTTGGGGCTGAAGGGCCTGCCCTCCAAGGAAGCTCTGTTTGACCTTGTCCAGTTGGGGGCTGCTGTTAAGCAGTCGTCGGTGATAGCAGAGGTAGATCCTCTGTCTATCGTCGACGTCGTGGTGGCAGAGGCTTCCGATGGGTCTGGGCAAACCTCTGCGGTTCCTGATATGGATGACGTTGCTGAAGGCTCTCCTCCCCCTTCTGTACATTCTTCGAAGGGGAAGGGAGTCCCGCGGGCTCTTCTGCGGCCAAGCCTCCCTCTCGGGGGAGTGATGATCCTGACGGCCCCCCTCGTGGCCGCCTTCGCCGTAAGGCTCACCGACCGCTGTGTCGCAAGGGCCTCCCATCTCCCTATAAGGGTGCTAAGAGGCGCCTTTTTGAATCTTCGCCTCCTTCCTCCGATGGGGACTCTCCTCACTGTAAGCAGCCTGCAAGTCCTGTTTCCTTAGACCTCTCCGGGGATCGCTCTCGTTCTCCAACGCCTTCCAGACCTTCCGCTACTGGTGCAGATGGTCAGCAGTCTGACCTCGTCATCCGACGGGCAATGGTCCCTTCGGGGCAAAGGGTTGCCTCCCACGGTGTGGGTGCTTCCTTTGCGCGTCAGGGTTCCCCTGCGCGCCCTTCTGCAGTGTTAGCGCACAGGCGCTCTCCTGCTCGTCAGCGCTCTCCTGTTCGCCAGTGCTCTCCTGATGATCGTCGCCCCACTGCTCGCCAGCGCTCTCCTGAGGACATCGAACATCCTGCTGTTCCTGTTGTGCGCCCTGCGCGCCATCGTTCTCCTGAGTGCACTAGATCTCCTGCCCGTCAGAGCGAACCTGCGCTCCCAGTTCCTGACACGCGCCCTGTGCGCCTACGCTCGCCCGCGCGACCTAGAACTTCGGTTCAGGTCTTAGACAAGGACTCTTCTTCTCCTTGCCCTCGCGATCTTGCTCATCAGCCTGTACCAGCGCAGCAACACTCGCGGTCTCCAACGTGTACTTCCAAGGTTCCTGTACGCCCTCGCCCCCACGCATCTCCTGTTCCTGAGCCCGTTCGTGAACGTTCGCCTTTGCGCACCGTGCCAGCAGCTCCCACACGGAATTCCACGCGCTGCCCTCCTGCTCGCCAGCGATCACGGACGCGTCAACGTTCGCCTGCTCGTCAACGGTCCCCAGCGCGTCAGCGATCACCTGAACATCGGCGATCTCCTGACCGCTCGCGTGACTCTTCGCCTGCGCGCAAGAGCTCTCCTACTCGTCGGTGCCCAGAGGATCTGGAGAGACATGGGTCTCATTCTACCAGCTCGCCCACGCGTGGTCGCTCGCTTGCGCGTTCTACGTGCCATCGCTCGCCAACGCGCCACCATGCCAACGCGCCATCGCTCACCTATGCGCCAGCGTTCACTAACACGCCATCGATCGCCTGCTCGCCATCGCTTTCCCACGCGTTACAGGTCCCCTGGACACCATCGACAGCGGTCGTCGGAGCGATCTCGTTCGCCCACGCACCAACGCGTTCTCTCGCCAACGCACCAACGCGTTCTCTTGCCAACGTGCTCGCTTGCCCACGCGCTTACTCGCCTGCACGCCCACGCGCGATTGCTCCCGCGCTCGATTGTCTCCTCGCGATTGCACGGCCGCGCTTCAACAGCCTCTCGCGCGCAACTTCTTAGTTTCGCCTACGCACGAGCGTCAGCACGACCCCCTTTCGCGTCGGGTTCCACAGCTCGCGACAGCAGCAGGGACGCGTGTCGCCAGACCGCAATCAGGATCGCCTCCGCCTAAGCGCATGTCTCTTTTTCAAGATAGGGAAGACCCATCGGAGAGGTCAGAGCAACTTTCTTCCCCTTTTTCCTTACAGACAGGTCCAGTGGTGTCCACTCCGAAGGATCGCCCGATCCCCTTCCCTCCAGCGGGAATTTCGGACTCTGTGTCCGTGTCTCGGCAGTCTTGGTTTGGTCCTCTGATGTGGGCATTAGTGAAGGCTATGAAGCCGGCACTCGCCGATCAAGGACACAAACCAACAGCGGCCTCGCCCCAGCTGAAGAGAAGGAGAGGAATGGACTTCATGGTGACTTTTCCCAGGGAGAAGTTGGTTCCTAAGAGGTCCGTCAGGAAGGCTCCGTCCCCTTCGCAGGCGTTTTCTCCTTCTCCCAAGGACGAGGCTTTTCCGTCCTCAGGAGAATCCAGTGAGGTAGCGGTCTCCCCCTCGGCACCAAGGGGGAGTCATCTCTTCGTGGAGGGGAATCGTCTCGCGCGGAAGGCGCCTTCCAGACCTCTTTGTTGGGGTCGTGTATCCCGCCCAGGAGGGAACCCAAGGACTCCAAGACTATTCCGAAGTCTTCTTCTCGAATTCGTCAGGATCCAGCTGCACCCCGGGAGAACGTCCACGCATCTCCCCAGGAAGAGATTCCGGGGACAGGATACTTAGCTGCCAGTCCACAGGGAGGAGACTAACAAGAGTCTGAGCATGCCTTCTGGCAGGTTCTGAGCCTGATGAGACAACTCAACGGGTTCATGGACCCTGTGATCGCCCCCGTGAAGGTAAGGACATGGTCCTGGATCAGGTGTACGGAACTCAGAAGTCCCCCAAGGCCAGCGCGGCTTTGCCCTGGTCCCAGGGGCTGAAGAGTGCTAGAGCCAGGTCCAATGGTCAACTCGCAGTTCTGGCTTCCTCCAGTCGTTCCTCTGCCGGGAACAAACTCCTCCCACCTTCTCGTCTCCAGCAGAGGAGGTATTTCGAGATCATGGGGGAGTCTAGCCTCGCTCTTCCCCTCCATCATTCGGTAGAAGAGCTTGCTAGGGGAATTCCTCTCGAGAAGCTCTCCGCCCGGCAGGTGACATTCTTGGTGTCGGAGATCCTGAGCCAGGAGAAGGTCGCGAAGTGCACCATGCAGGCCACTTCGTGGCGGGATATCTGGCTAGGTTCTCTGGGCAACCTATTGCGCTCCGAGGATCTGTCTAAGGAGACCAATAGTAAGGCCCTGGAGACCTTCCTCCTCTTGGGCACTCGCTCCATCGAGTTCCTGGCACATTAGGTTACCAACCTATGGACCAACTCGGTGTTGAAGCGTCGTGATGCGGTGACCGAGAAGATCCATCCGAAGGTCCCCGCCGTGGATGTCTGCAGGCTCAGGCACGCTTCCCTCCTTGGGGGGAATCTGTTCGAGCCTCAAGACATGGAACGTACAGCTGAGAGGTGGAGGAAGTCTAGCCAAGACTCCCTCCTCCAAAGGGCCCTTGCATCTTGGCCCTACAACCCTCCTGCTCCGCAGCAACCGCAGCATCAGCCTCGCAAGACACCAAAGCAGGCGCCGGCAGCTAAGAAAGTGGTGTCTAAACCCCAGCCCTTTCCAGCCAAGGACAAGAGGGGCGGTAACTCCTCCAAGGGAGGCAAGACTCCTAGAGGGAGCGGCCGCGGCCGCAAGCGCTAGGAGTGGCAGCCCCCCCGCGTGTCCACCTGTGGGGGATGCCTTCAAAGTTGCGTGCACAGGTGGCAGCAACATGGGGCTGATGCTTGGACGGTCTCCGTGATCGGCCAAGGCTATCGCGTCCCATTCACGACATCTCAACCTCCCCTGACAGCGAATCCAGTGTTGTTGAGCTCCTATGCCATGGGATCGGTAAAGAAGCTGGCCCTTCGGGCAGAAGTCGAGACCATGCTCAAGAAGGATGCTTTCTAGGAGGTCGTTAATGGCTCCTCAGGCTTCTTCAGTCGACTCTTTCTTGTAAAGAAGGCGTCTGGAGGCTGGAGACCTGTCATCAACCTCTCAGCTCTGAACAAGTTTGTCAAGCAAACTCCGTTCAGCATGGAGACAGCGGACACGGTCAGACTTGCAGTGAGACCACAAGACTTCATGTGCACACTGGATCTATAGGACGCCTACTTCCAGATCCCAATCCATCCGTCTTCCAGGAAGTACTTGAGATTCAGCCTAGACAGCAAGACCTACCAGTTCAAGGTGCTGTGCTTCGGTCTCTCCATAGCACCTCAGGTGTTCACCAGAGTGTTTACCCTGATTTCATCTTGGGCGCACAGGAATGGCATCCGTCTCCTTCGTTATCTGGACGATTGGCTGATCCTAGCAGACTCGGAGTCGGCCCTTCTTCGACACCGAGACAGGATTCTGTGACTTTGCCAGGATCTGGGGATCGTTGTAAATCTCAAGAAGTCCTCTCTGCAGCCGTCCCAACGACTGGTTTATCTAGGCATGTTGTTAGACACCAATCTCCACAAAGCCTTTCCATCAGACGACAGGATAGCAAGGCTGAGGAGGGTGGCGGAACCCTTCCTCAGGCGAGAAGAGCTTCCCGCCCAATCGTGGTTGCGTCTCTTAGGTCACCTGCCCTCCCTGGCTCGTCTGGTTCCAAACGGCCGTCTCAGTATGAGATCCCTGTAGTGGCGGCTCAAGTCCCGGTGGAATCAAGGATCCGATTCCCAGGACTTCCATGTCCCGATAGGACCTTCGGAACAGGCGGACCTGTGGTGGTGGCTGGTCGACGAGAACCTGCGAAAGGGAGTGGATTTTCTCGTCCTCCCCCCGGAGTTGACACTGTTTTC
This sequence comes from Palaemon carinicauda, assembly GCF_036898095.1. Classification (NCBI taxonomy): domain Eukaryota; kingdom Metazoa; phylum Arthropoda; class Malacostraca; order Decapoda; family Palaemonidae; genus Palaemon; species Palaemon carinicauda. The sequence continues at coordinate 65,459,934 of NC_090744.1, read as the reverse complement.
GGACGCGTCAAAAGAAGGGTGGGGGGGGGGGCGCACATTCTGGACCAGAGGACCTCAGGCCTTTGGTCAGAATCAGAAAAGTACCTGCACATCAACCTGCTAGAGATGAAGGACGTTTTTCTGGCTCTTCAACAGTTCCAACAGACCCTGGCGGGTCACTCCGTGGTGGTGATGAGGGACAACACCACAGTAGTGGCTTATATCAACAAGCAGGGAGGTACTTTTTTGCAGCAGCTATCCCATCTTGAAGTAGAGATTCTGAGGTGGACCGAAGTCCACTCGATAACACTATCAGCTAGCTTCATTCCTGGCAAGAGGAATGTGCTCGCCGACAGTCTATTAGGGCTTTGCAGATAGTGAGTACCGAGTGGTCTTTGGATCCTCAGATAGCCAACAAAGTCCTGACTTTGTGGGGTTTCCCGATCGTGGATCTGTTCGCGACAGCTTTGAATTTCAAATTGCCCCTGTACTGCTCCCCAGTCCCGGACCCCAAGGCACTCTGGCAAGATGCGTTCCAACAACGGTGGGACAACATTGACGTCTACGCCTTCTCACTGTTCTGTCTGATGAGAAGGGTGCTCAACAGGACCAGACTATCGGTCAACTGTTCGATGACTCTGATAGCTCCGCTATGGCATCACGCGGAATGGTTCCCGGACCTTTTGCAGCTACTGACGGAGCTTCCGAGAGAACTTCCCCCACGACATGAGCTACTCAGACAACCACACTGCAACATCTTCCACAAGGCCGTAGCCTCGCTTCGGCTTCACGCCTGGAGACTGTCCAGCGTCTCCTCACGGAGAAAGGCTTTTCGCAACAGGTTGCGGAGAGGATGTCTCGGCACCTGTGAAAGTCCTCTGAGGGAGTCTACCCGGCGAAGTGGAGAGTCTTCTGTGGTTGGTGTCGTGGGAGGGGTATCTCTCCACTCGATGCCACTGTTCCAGCAATAGCGGAGTTCCTTGTTTATTTGCGTGAGGAAATGCGCCTTTCGGTCTCAGCAGTGAAAGGCTATCGCTCAGCCTTAAGCTTGGCTTTTAGGCTGAAAGGAGTGGACATTTCTTCCTCGCTGGAACTCTCTCTACTCATACGTAGCTATGAGCGTACAGTGGTACCTCTACATACGAATTTAATTCGTTCCACAACCAACTTCGGATGTAGAAAATGATCGGATGTAGAAACGAATTTTCCCATAAGAATACATGGTAATTCATTTAATTCGTTCCTCAGCCTAAAAACCCATAATAAATCCTTAATAAATGGCTACACATAATTATACATAACAATAACATAACTGCATAATATGAAAAAAGCATGTATAAAAGATAATTATAAAGAAAAAATAAATATAAAATGTGTTTTATTGCCACTTTACCTTAGAGACAGGCCAACGCAGGTGTAGGATTTGCTACTCCAGGAGGAGACAGATGATCGGCGAGAAGGTAGACATGGTGTTAACATGTTCTTTAAATAAATACTCTCTCTCTCTCTCTCTCTCTCTCTCTCTCTCTCTCTCTCTCTCTCTCTCTCTCTCTCTCTCTCTCTCTCTCTCTCTCTCTCTTGTTCTTCTTCACTGATAGTGTTAGAGACGTCTATTAATTTTTTCTGAGAGAGAGAGAGAGAGAGAGAGAGAGAGAGAGAGAGAGAGATTAAACAAAAATGTGTTGTGTACATAATATTTTTAACAGCGTTAACGAGTTGAAAGACAGTTAAATGTAACTAAAATAACAATATCAGCGAATCTGAATTCCTTTATTAACTAAAACAAATATTGATGCAAACACACTCGTGTGCGTATGCGCAAACACACACACGCACGAGGAGACACGATCGGCGAGGATGTAGAGATGGTGACTGCGATAACATACCGTAAGTTACACTACGGAAATTTCAATCTAACTTAGCTTTTTCTTTTTTTTTATTTCATATTTTTTACATTTTTTTTCTTTCGATTTTTTATTTTCATCACTTTCAGTGACGAGTTACGGTTTGTTATCGCAGTCACCATCTCTACCTCCTCCCCGACCGTCTCTCTTACTACGTAGCAATTTTTGCACCTGTGTGTGTGTTTGTGCATACGCACACGAGTGTGTTTGTATCAATATTTGTTTTAGTTAATAAAGGAATTCAGATTAGCTATTGTTACTTTCTTAGTTACATTTAATTGTTTTTAACTCGTTGACGCTGTTAAAAATCATATGTACTCTAAACACATTTTTGTTTAATCTCTCTCTCTCTCTCTCTCTCTCTCTCTCTCTCTCTCTCTCTCTCTCTCTCGGAAAAAAAATAATAGACGTATCTAACACTATAACAGCGAAGAAGAACGAGAGAGAGAGAGAGAGAGAGAGAGAGATATTATTTAAAGAACATGTTAATGCTATATTTAGAGAGAAACAGAAAAAGAGAGAAGTCTTACTTAAAAGAGCTTGTTAATGCTATCATGGTTTTCTTTGCTTCGCTTTTTTCTTTCTTTCAGTTCATCATGCTAGCCCTTCTCACAAATGATCGTTGCCAACAATCTCTTTGTCCTTTATCCCTATCAACAAAAGGCGTTCTATCTCTTCCAGGGTATATCTACGATGTCTTGTAATAATGGTGAGCCCCTTCATTGGTTATTTGCTTTAATGGCTGCTTTTAGCTTGATGATCCTCGAGATCATAGGCCTATTACTGCCATATTGTTTAGCCATACAGTATCACTCACATGCACACTGCTCTCATGTTTTTCTATAATTTTTTGCTTCAATTCTAATGAAAGAATTGCCTTCTTCCTCTACTGAAACTTAGCTTCTTAGGCACCATGATTATATGTAAAATCAAAAAAGAAATGTGAGAAAAGGAAGGAAATAAGCACTGTTAATAACAGACCAAACAGAGGACAACCACACGATACACACAAGAACAGAGAACTGAGCACTCGACGCTCAATGGCGTAATGTTTACTTCGTGTGTCGAAATAAAATTCGGGTGTCGAGTAAAAAATTTGCTCGAATTTTACTTCGGATGTTGGAAAATTCGGATGTAGATACGTTCGTGTGTAGAGGTTCCACTGTACCTGCCCTCAGTCGGAAGTGAGACCTCCTCCTTGGAACGTGGTTCGGGTTCTCAGGGCTCTTAAGAGACCTCCCTTCGAACCATTATGCCAGGCCTCTGATTGCCACCTGTCTTGGAAGATGGCTTTTCTGCTCGCTTTGGCCTCTGCCAAGCGAGTTAGTGAACTTCATGGTCTCTCGTACGACATCCCCCATTCAAGGGGATCGGGGGAGGTAACATTCAGGTTCATCCCTGAGTTTGTTGCCAAGACTCAGAACCCTGGCGTGCCGGACCCACAGATCGACTTTTTCAGGATCGCGAGTCTCCGTTCTGTAACAAGCGACCCAGACCAGCTGCTACTATGTCCAATGAGGAGTCTGAGGTGTTACTTGAAGAGAACAGCTGCAATTCGTCCTCAAGTGCAAGCATTGTTTGTTAACACAGGCAGGACGAAGAGGAGGGTCACCAAGAACACCATCTCGGCTTGGATTCACGCCTTGAATCCAGACCCTCCTGCGTCACGTCGCCCTAGGGCACACGACGTCAGGGGCATTGCTACGTCCCTGGCCTTCAAGAGAAACTTCTCTGTGATGCAGGTGCTTCAAGCTGGGGTCTGGAAGCGTCAGACGACCTTCACAGCCCACTACCTGCAGGACGTGACCTATAGGATCCTCGATACCTTTTCTATCGGCCCTGTGGTGGCTGCACAACAGCTGGTCTAACCTCAGGCTCCTCTATGGAGAAGTAGCAGTAGGTTGAGGGCGTTGTTACCCGGTTTTAGTCTGTGTGAATGAAAGAGTATGTCTGACCCTTACTTCTTTCTTCATCCTCCCCTCTCTTGGGGAAGCAGCATCCTGGTCTCCGCATAGCTGACCTCAACCTGTGCAGGTAACCCATGCTTCCTTGTGCTCCTAGTATTAAGCTTAATACTGTCGCGTCCCCCATACCCTGATGAGATGGTATTGGGAACGTCCTATCCTGGATTCTTATCTAAAGGTTTCAAGGTCAACTTCATAGGATGAGTCATGCTCTTTCCTCCACACACAACTTATGTAGACCACACGTTCCTTGCGAAGCGAGGAACTTGTGAGGTGCAGGGGCTCCTTTTCTCAAGTGCTACTCACTGGGAGGCGGAGCCCCCGGGTGAAGCCAAAGTCAGTAAGGCTGGGGACTTTCCACCCATCCTAAGGGGTAAGTCACCCAATGTAAATAGCGTGGTTTGTATTTCGGTTACGGAACAAATGACAAATTCGGAGATAATTTGTATTTTTCCTAGCCATACAAACCTTAGCTATTTACACATATTTGCCCGCCAGCCCTGTCCCCCAAGTCAAGTCCTACCTCTAAGTGAAGTGAAGCAAATCACCGGTGTGTGTGGGGGGGGGGGTAGGGGTAGCAAGGCTACCCCTTCCCCTACCCCTGCTAACTAGCGCGGGGGTAGTTAACCCTCGTTAAAATCAATTGGCTCGTCATTTCAGCTACGCCGAAAGTAAACCCAATGTAAATAGCTAAGGTTTGTATCGTTAGGAAAAATACAAATTATTTCCGAATTTGTCATTTTTTCTAGCTATACAAACTTGGAGCTGTATTCACATACTGACGTGCCAGCACCAACCCCCTGAAAGTCCTGCCACAATTACAAAAGTGAGGGTTAGTCGCTAGTGCTGGTATGAGCGGGAGGGTTAACCTACCCCGCTCCCCACTTCGCTAACTAGCGGTGGGTAGTTACACCCTGACAAAAAAGCTTACTGGCTGGTTTCTTCTCTGCTTCATGTTTGTATTGCTTCCAAATTTGTCGTATTTAGTCAAACCTTTATAGTATGATATTTATTGAATTGACATTGGCCTGCAAATGTGTTAATTAGGCAATGATTCTATTCTGAAAGTAATAACTAGATGTATTTTGGGAAATTTTGCTCGAGGTCTTTTGACGTTCATTGAAAAGTAAAAGGATTTTTATTACCCTTTTGAGAAGCATTATTCCAAAATTCCTTTTTGAGAAGTCAAACAATAGAATTTTTCTCCTGATACTTTTGTTTCATTTCAGGCGGATTAACTTTGAACACAAATTGAACGAGATCGAGAGAAAAAGCACATCATGTCGTCCTTCGGCAATGACTCTAGTCTGTCTGTCGTGCACTTGGAGCCTGTAAAGGTAAGTCATTGGACTAAGTAGAATTATTTTACTTTGATAAAAAGGGTTTAATTGAGGAAATATTGTAGAATGTGATGCCGTAAAACCATTGTTTCATCGTACACGGATTATGGATGGTAAGGCGTGTGACACCATAGAGCGGTCTAGGGATCTTTGGAAGTGCGTTACAGAAGGTTCTCAAGTTACAAACATTCGGAGGTACAAATACAAATCCAACTGAAAATTACAATAGATAAGATGAAGAAATACTGTCATAAATCAATACTATATTATTTAACACTTTTACCCCCAGGCTATTTGGAACTTTCAAACCCTTAACCCCCAGGGGGTTATTTATTTCCCAGCACATTTTGCAGTTTATATTTTTTTAAATTGCCCTAACAGCCTTAATTTTTGTCATAGAGACCTCAGGTTGGTCTCATTCTCTTGGAAAATGCCTGAAATTTCTCCAAAAATTATCAAAAAGCTAAAAAAAAAAATTGTAAATAGCAGTTTTTTGCAAGGATGTACCGGTACGTCCATGGGGGTAAAGGGAAGTGTTTTGTGAAACGTACCACTACGTCCTTTGGGGGTAAAAGGGTTAATACAGTAAGCAAAATGGCATTTGTAATAACACGATATATATTTCATATAAAACCTGACTATTTGTTGACTTTTGTAGCTGGAAATTATAGGCATGGAATTCAGGTTAGGCCTGCGTTAGGCCAAAATGTAACAAAAATTAACTAACAAATAGCTTCCTGGAGCAAATTAAGTTTGTAATTTGAAACCCTATATTTTAAGTCTTGTATTCTGTTGCCCAACTGGTTAGTGTTGTTAGGAGTAATGGTTAAACTTTGCTGTAAAGTTTAAGGTGACAACATTCTAAATGCATTTGAAACAAGTAGTAGAAAGAGCAATCAGACATTTCAGACCTCCATCAATGAAGAGTGTTTACTCCGGTCTACGGACCAAGCTTTCCCTTCTTCATATGTTGGCCGTGAATGATTCTAATGTATATTAATAACAATAATAACTAGAATTGCTATCTTGATCTGGATCACCTTCATAATCTATTGGGTTCTCAGCATAATACCGATCCGTTGTTAAAGTTGGTGAGAATCCCGCAAGAAGTTTTGCCGTATTCCTGCGAACAGACAGACAAACAAGTAAATATATGAATAAATGCAGGTAATTTTATAACCACCTTGGCAGTGGAAACAAAGCTAAATATCTGCATAAGATGTGGAAGGCAATGGTAATGGATGAATATGCATTTTATCCCTTGGGAGAAGTTTGTACGTAAAGGCTGTTCAGTTTCATCTTTGGAAACTAGAAATATCAAGAATATCTCCACTGAATTTATCAAGTTTGTTAATTTATCTTCATAGGTTTTTTAATATATGATTATTATTGTCATTCTAATTAGCTGAGCTACAACTCTAGTTGGAAAAGCAGGATGCTACAAGCCCAAGGGCTCCTACAGGAATAAATAGCCAAGTGAGGAAACAAAATGAATAAACTACATGACAAGTAATTAACAATCAATATAAAATACCCTAAGGTCAGTATCAATGCTAAAATATATCTGTCATAACTATGAGAGACCTATATCAGTCTGTTCAACATAAAAACATTCACTGCAGAACTTCTGAAGTTTTTTTTTACCCTGAGATTATGTAATAATTTTACTTTTTATTAGGTGAATGAGTGAAATATTTTTTCAAATGTCTTAATGTAGACTTTGATCCTAGTTTAGTTTAATACACTTGATGACGTAACGTAATTAGGAAAGATATTTTATTTGGAAAAGTTTGCTCAAGTGATTTCACCAATTCAAGATTTGAGAAAATTCATACAATGCTAAAAACTGTTTGGTGAGATACTTCCGCCAAAGAATTATATGGTACTGTACTTTCCCTGGATCCCTTTCTGGTTATGGCTCATTTTTTCTTTGCCCATACATACACCAAATAGTCAGCCCTATTCTTTACACATTTTCCTCTTTCCTCATACACCTAACAACACTATGATAGCTGAAAAATTCTTCACTCAAGGGGTTAACTTCTTCACTGTAATTGTTCATTGTCTACTTTCCTCATTTTCCTCATGGTAAGGGTAGAAGAGACTCTTTTGCTATGGTAAGCAGCTGTTCTAGGAGAAGAACATTCCAAGATCAAATCAATGTTCCCATTTCTTTGGTAGTGCCATAGCCTCTGTACCATGGTATTCCACTGTCTGAGGTGAGGGTTCTATGTCTTAGGGTACACTCGGGGACACTATTCTATCCGTGTCTCTGTTTCCTTACCGGGATATTTTCCCTGTGGACCCCTTGTCTTTATAGCACTCTGAGTTTGTAAGTAGTATTGTAGTTTAGCAAGTAATAATAATAATAATAATAATAATAATAATAATAATAATAATATTAATAATAATGAATGTTCAGGAAAGTAATCAGGGCCATATTCGCTAAGATGAACTTTTAATCGAAGGCTCCCATGCTTGTATTAGATTATGATCTGTATGACAATCTCAGAATAATAGTAGTTACTTCTCATCTCTTTTGCCTTCCCCCTTGACATACCATTTCAATTTTAATTGTTTTCTTATGAGGATTGTAAAGGTAGCATTTTAGATTGAATCCACTGATAGGATTGAAGTAGCTTATTGGAAACATCCCCGCCCAACTATCTGTTGGACTCGGGTTCGAGTCCCGCTCAAGCTTGATAGTTTCTTGTAGTGTCTGCAACTTCACCATCCTTGTAAGCTAACAAAACTCAAAGTATGATTGTAAGTAGGTCAAGGACGGTGGCTCCTCAACATCCGGATCTCAGTATTGATAATGTTTCTTTAAATATGTATGACTCTTTCAAAATTTTAGGTGTGATTCTCGACAGTAAATTTACTTTTGAGAAACATATAAGGTCTGTGTCTTCTTCAATTGCACAAAAAATAGGCTTATTGAGAAAGTCTTTCAAGATTTTCGGTGATCAATCTATTCTGAAGAAGTGTTTTAATTCTTTCATTCTACCTTGTTTTGAGTATTGTTCTCCTGTTTGGTCTTCAGCTGCTGATTCTCATCTTAATTTGTTGGACAGAAACTTATGGTCTATTAAATTTCTCATTCCTGATCTAGATATTAATCTCTGGCACCGTCGTTCAATTAGTTCATTATGCATGTTGCATAAGATTTTTCATAACTCTGACCATCCTTTACATTCAGATCTCCCTGGACAATTCTATCCTGTTCGTAATACTAGGCAGGCAGTTAATTCTAATAGCCAGGCCTTCTCCATCACGAGACTCAATACTAAGCAGTACTCTAGAAGTTTTATTCCAGCTGTTACCAAGTTGTGGAATGATCTTCCTAATCGGGTAGTTGAATCAGTAGAACTTCAAAAGTTCAAAGTTGGAGCAAATGCTTTTTTGTTGACCAGGTGGACAAGAGTCTTTTTATAGTTTATTTATGACATATTTGTTTTTGTTGCTGTTAATAGTTTATATATGACATGTCTGTTTTGACGTTGTTACTGTTTTTAGAATGATTTATTGTTAATTTGTTCTCTTCATTTATTTATTTCCTTATTTCCTTTCCTCACTGGGCTATTTTTCCCTGTTGGAGCCCCTGGGCTTATAGCATCTTGCTTTTCCAACTAGGGTTGTAGCTTGGATAGTAATAATAATAATAATAATAATTAGGGAGCCTGTAGGTCTACCTACTGAGTCATCAGCAACCATTGCCTGGCACGAGTTGTATCCAATTGTTGGGTTATAGTATTTATATATGAAAAAAGACTTGAGACAACCCACATGTGAAAATCAATCAGATATTTAAGGGAATTGGATAATACAGATGTGTTAGTCTCAAGTAGAACTTATTGAGAGTTGTCATCAAATGATTTTTTGTAATGTAATTTGAATTTTAGAGAAAGATGACTTTACTTACATTTATCTTGAAGTGCAGCACAGCAGCAGATATTTTGTAGACCATTAAATAGAACAGTCAATAGATTTTGTAGATGTTGATTAATTAGTAAGACTATTGTATTGCCCTTTGAGTTGGCAAGAGATGGAAATACCCCTAATCTGATATTTTATTCCAGGCTGATCAGCTGAAATTGAAAATTGGAAGAATGGAATTCCTTCCGGCTCCAACTTGAGACCTGGATTTTGGTCCTCAGAGACCTGGGCTGGGGCTGCCCCTTAACCCCTCCCTTGCACATGGGAACTGTGGGGGCTATGAGCTTTAGTCTTAAGAGCTTCCTCTCGGAGGCAAGCTCCAGGCAATCAGGAATGAAGAATGAGGCGTAGGCTACATCCTAGTGTACCCAAGTGTTTTTGTCATCTGGATTCTGAGCATTTGATGGTAAGGCATTGATATAACTGGAATTATGATATTATCAGTTTGTTCCTACGCGAATACAAACCCTCATCATTTTTATGAGTAAGCTCTTGGCTCACTTATTACCTCCGCCAAGGAGGTAATACAGTAAAATTGAGTCGGTTTATTTACTCATTTATTTGACTGTGTGTCTGTGGACAGGAGTATGTCAAAACTACTCGATGGATTTTGACAGAATTTTCACCACAGATACATCTTAGACCATTGACAACTCCATTAGATATCGGATCGATAATTTAGATCCTGATTTGCATTTTTCACAATTTTAAATAGTACGTCAAAAGAAATTGATACATTGGATTTTCACCAAATTTTAACAATGGATATATACAGTTAACTCCTTGTTAACACGAGGGTTATGTTCGTGGAGATTTCATGCTAACGGAAATCGTGTTAATGGAACATAATTTCTCCGTAAGAAATAATGGTTTCAAGTAAATTTCTCAATAGGAACCAGTCCCGTCAGGATCTTCACTTGGATCCAGATCCTTCGTCGTTTATGATTAAAGCTGATTTGTCAGTATTTGTGTTTAGGTGAAGCATTGCTTTTTACGTAGGTGTGAGTCTTTTCTGCCTTATTGTCACCTTTGGAGAACCTCCCTGTGCTCAGGTGACTGGGAGGCGTTGTGTAATCGGTGGTTTCTTGCCGAGAGTCTTCCAATTAGCTCTAGTGTCATCAAAGAGCGAGCAAACTACGAAACCTATCATCTTTTTTCACGCTCCAACTGGTGGAAAGATCTTTCATTTACTTTCATTACAAAATTTGCAACCAAGATCCAAAATACTGCTATTAATAATATCAGATTTGACTTTTACAATATCAGCATTAAAGGAGGTATAACTGATGATCCGGACTGTTTGTTACTTTGCCCTGTTAGGGCAGTCTGCCTATACCTTAAGAGAACTGTTCCCTACCTCCTGACCTTTCCTATCATGTTTGTTAGCACAATTCAAACAAGAAGGGAGGGTCTGAGATCACAATCTCTTTCTGGTTTTGAGAAGTGGTTATGAGGGCTTATATCTTAAGGAAGAGCGTTAAATTGGGCCCCTACAAAAGCCCACAACTTTCGTGTTGTTGCCTCAACCTTAGCATTTTGCAATATCCATTTGGTAGACACTGATAGAGAGGCTATTAATAGAGCTTTCAAATCCTTTGGAGACGTGCTTACAATGGCAACGCCAACGGCTCACAATATTCATGGGCTGGCTGCAACCATAGCTTCCCTTAAGACCTAAAATCCACCGTTTTGTGACAAGTGATTTGACTCATCATTCAAAGAGGTGTCTGATGACGTAGTGGACTTACTACTATGCCCTGTTAGGGCAGTGAGTCTCTATTTAATAAAGAATATAATTTGTTGTTCCAATGTCTGATCTATTTGTCAACACTGGATGAAAGGAGAAACGAGCAACAGAAAGTACCATTTCTCTTTGACTGCTAGAGACTATTATGAGGTTTATAAACCCTTTAGAAGAAGCATCTTCCAGGGCTTCTCCTATTGCTTATTACATCTGTGGTCGTTTCACAAACATTGCTTTCCACAAGAACCACCCGGTGCCTACAAGACCCAAGGCACCTGCACTCTAGGCCTTGTAGTGGCTGTCCAATAGTCAATGTAGAAACTGTACTTCTGCAACACAATTATCCTAGTGTCAACTCATCTGTTACTTATTAGTGCTTAATGCCAAATGTAAGTAACCTTTTGGCCCATCCTAACTCTCGTGGGCTTGGGAGTATTAGTACTAGTAGACACTCAAGCAGGTGAGGACATCTCTTTGAATCAAACCTTATAGAATATAGCTACGATTTTATAATACATATGATTGTCAGTTTCAAAGCATGTTACTTTCTTTGCTGAGCAGGGATAACATAACTTGAGTATTTAGGTATGCCCCTACCTCGTATCGGAGCCAGGCTCTGGGCCGAGGGTAAAACAGACAGCCTTTTCCTGCCATTGGGACTTCCTTCCACCTAAGGAAGACTCCCTATTGAAATGACTCGTGTTTGTATTGCTAGAAAAAATACAAATTAGTTTTGAGATTTGCAGTTTATCCTCCCTTATTGATACTGATATACAGTACAATAAAAATTATGAATTATTCCCTGCGCAACACTTAACCCTTTAACCCCCAGGCTATTTGGAAATTTCCAACCCTTATCCCCCAGGGGGTTATTTTTTTCCCAGCACATTTTGCAGTAGATTTTTTTTTAAATTGCTCTAACAGCCTTAATTTTTGTCATAGGGAGGTCAGGTTGGTCTATTTCTCTTGGAAAATGCCTGAATTTTCTCAAAAAATTATCAAAAATATGAAAAAAATGTTTTTATAGCATTTTTTTGCAAGGACGTACCGGTACGTCCATGGGGGTAAAGGGATGGCTTTTGTGAAACGTACCAGTACGTCCTTTGGGGGTAAAAGGGTTAATACACAATTCAGGAAAGATGATTTCAATCATAAGTCCTCAAAATAAGTAGTCATACTCAGTCCTTGGTACATCCGTCACCAGTTTTGCCATTACTCCATTGCATTGATGACTTAACGACCATTTCATCGACGCTTAACGCAGTGACGCTAAAGTTAAAATACTGTCGCAATGGCGTTGCAGCAAATGCATTGTCTCAAATTAAATTTTGCGTCAGTTTCCCCTTAAAGCCCAATTTTCTGTGTAATTAGCCCAAATTAATTATTGAAATGAAATCCAATAATAACTGTGAATGTGATTATTATAATACCGTAATTGTAGTCTGATTAAAAATTCTTAGATTTCTTGCATCACAAAATTTGAAAAAAATGAAATTTCATCTAATCAGCTTTAGTACCAGTTTCATCTTATTTTGTTGTCTTGATTTGTTCTTCAGCGGACTTCTCATTTCCTAGTAAAACTAAATTTTGAGAGAGAGAGAGAGAGAGAGAGAGAGAGAGAGAGAGAGAGAGAGAGAGAGAGAGAGAGAGAGAGAGTGTGTGTGTGTGTGTGCATGTATTACCAAATATACTTAACTAATAATTACTCCTATTTAAATCGTTAAATTTATTTATTATATAATTTATACCCTATTAGGTGAATAAAGTAATTTATAGATTGTAGTTAAAGTTTGTACTACTGTGATACTATGATTATGTTACAGTGATTAGAGGTTTTTGCTTCGTCAAAATAAGCTAACCCGAAGAAATTCTTTTATGATGAAAAAATGTACAGTACAGTATTATAAAATTATGAAATAGTATATTTCACCTATAAGTTTATGATAATGCATGTTCCAAGTAACAGTTAAACGAGTTATATGAAACATTTTAATTAGGATCTTCAGTGCAATTTTTTTTTTCAAATCATTATGTTAGCTATTTGACTGTACTGAACTTGCTAACGGCTAATAACATTTCTAAAGAACCTTATTTTCCTTTACAGAAGTCCTCCGTTCAGGATGTCGAGTCCCACTTACGGACTGTCTCCCTCTTGTCGCTGAAGACTCCAACAAAGTTAATCAAGATTAATGCACTGTACTTACCTTAGACGACCGCGGAGGTAGCAACAGTAGGGGATTCAGCATTATGAAGCTTCATCTGTGGTGGATAACGGGGGAGGGTGGGCTGTGGCACCCTAACAGTACCAGCTGAACTCGGCTGAGTCCCTTGTTAGGCTGGGAGAAACGTAGAGAGTAGAGGTCCCCTTTTTTGTTTTTGTTTCATTTGTTTGATGCCGGCTACCTCCCAAAATTGGGGGAAGTGCCTTGGTAGTATGTATGTATGTACTTACCTATTTCATTCAACATAGCGTTTATTGGTCGTAAGAGAACTAAAATACTGTAGTTTGTGCTTTTGGAAAAGATATTGCAGTACGTACATGAAATTAGATTTTATGAAGCAGGTAAAAGGTATGATTGTGTAAGGTCGTAAAGTCTAATAGATTGTATCGTTTAAAAACCATTTGGTTTTTTTACTTTATTTAACAAAGAGCATCTAAAGTTCAATGTGATTTACCTTGCTTTTTGCTCTGTGTAATAGAAAATTAATTGGCATCATGTTCCTCATACAGTATTATACAATTTCATGTCCTCAGCTTATAAAGTTAACCCTTTTACCCCTAGGCTATTTGGAACTTTCCAACCCTTAAAACCCCCAGGGGTTATTTTTTTTCAAGCACATTTTGCAGTATATTTTTTTTGAATTGCTCTAACAGCCTTAATTTCCGTCACAGAGAGGTTAGGTTGGTCTCAATCTCTTGGAAGATGCCTGAAATTTCTCAAAAAATTATAAAAAATATGCAAAAAAATATGTAAATAGCAGTTTTTTGCAAGGACGTACCGGTACGTCCATGGGGGTAGAGGGATGAGTTTTGTGAAACGCACCAGTACGTCCTTTTTGGGGGTAAAAGGGTTAAAAGGTGCCAAGAAGCTGTTTGTAAGTCGAATTTTGTGAAATTTTCACCAACTCACACGCCTATAGTTTTCAGATGCAAATGTCTCCACAGATAGTCCCGTTTCATGTTGGAAATGTCGTTTTGCGTACTCTATCAAATTGTATGATATTGTTATATTGCAGAATTTCATTATGAACTTTTTATACAATATCTCAGATTTACGACTTCAGTTGGATTTGTGTTCGTGTTTCCATATGTTTATAAGTTGAGGACCGTTTGTGTTTTGATAATATCGTTAATAAGCAGGACACATTTACATTTTCGTGAAACCTTATTGTTTAAAAACAAATTTCGGTTGATGTATCGTAGAAAGTTTCTGTTTTCATTATTGCATTTTAGTCACGGCAAAAGGTTTTTAACTGAGAGAGAATAATTTGATAAAGTCAAAGCAATTTTATCTCATGATAAATTTAATCCAAAGACAAATGATCTGGTTTGAGAATAATTGTAGCTGAATAGGTCACTATTTTTCTAACAATTCTCCAATTATTTTGAGTGTCGCTTATTCTATCTTTAAAATGGGATAGGAAAAGGACTTGTCCTAGTATGCTAAGAACCTATAAATGTGTTCTGCCTGTTAACAATTACTGTAGGGTTTGATATTGTACTACTGCAGCAGTGGCCAAGATCTCATTCATTCGTAATAGTCCTTGTAGTTTTCATTGTGGATGTGGCTCCTGTAAGGAGTATATTATTATTATTATTATTATTATTATTATTATTATTATTATTATTATTATTATTACAGTATTTCTTGCTAAGCTACCCCCTAGTTGGAAAAGTAGGATGCTATAAGCCCAAGGGCTTCAACAGGAAAAATAGCTCAGTGAGTAAAGGAAATTTTCAATATTAAACTTACCCGATGATCATATAGCTGTCAGCTCTGCTGCCCGACAGAAAAACCTACGGGCGGAATACGCCAGCGATCGCTATACAGGTGGGGGTGTACATCAACAGCGCCATCTGTCAAGTAGGTACTCAAGTACTCGATGTCAACATAGAACCAATTTTCTCTCTGTCGTGCCACTGGCAAGACCTACTAAATACGCTGTTACTAACTGGATTTGTTTTCACAACTATTTGGTGAAGTACACTATTCCAGTTTTGAGCTTTCGCTATGCAGGGGTTTTATCTTCATTTCAAAACTTGAACTCGTTTTGGATAGATTTAATTATGGTGACAAAGAGAGTATGGACTCTCTTTCACTTTTAAATGGCCGACCCTTCCCTTAGACGGAAGTGTGTTTAGGTTTTTAGTAATTTTGCTTAACACGTTTTAGATCTATATATTTTATATCTCTCCGCCTTTATTAGGCCTCTTCGATTAACTTTCCGTTTATTATAAACTTATAAAAATAAGTTTTTATGTTTTGTTTATTTGCGACCTTTTCTGATAGTAGGCGGTCCTAACTTGGAACCGAAGTTAATCAACGTTGAGCCCGTTATATCGTATTTAACCTTTAAAGAATTTTAAACTTTTTAAATTTAATGTTTTTTGAAAGAATTTCTTTGATAGTCTCGTACTGTTTTCAAAGATGAACTAACGTTTAGTTTTTAGTCTACGCAGTTGTTGGCGTTCAGGACGTTCAACATGCGCTCTATCGTTACGATAGAGAGAGAGTGTATCACGGTTTCACTTTGCAGTAAGAGTAACCGATTCTAGCGTTTCGTTCATTCTTTCTTAGCTTAAATGGTTTAAATTCTAAATTAAAGGAACTTTTTATTTGGAAAACCTTTCAGTTTTTCCTTTAGCAAATATCATGTTTTGACGATATATAATTGGGCTCTTCTCTCAGGTGCGAAATCTAGAGAGAAAGAGAGAGATAGAGACGGAGGGAGAGAGAGAGGAGAAAAAAAAAAAAAAAAAAAAAAAGTTTCGTTCAAGCGGGTAATGTTGTTCTCGTTTTACTCTCCTCCCTAGTCGCTGTAGGGGAAGAAGGTAAAACGTTTCTAGGGTTTTATTCTTGTTCCCAGGCTATGTGCGGTGAGAGATTGTAAACGTAGTTTATTTGATCTAGTGTTTAGTCTCTTTCCCAGCCACTGAATTCTTTATCTTTATATATGTTTTCTGTTGCATTATACGACTGTTTTTGCAATTACTACCTTTTAATGAAGGGTAGGATTGCGTGTTTCAGGTAGAAATCAGTAGAAGTTTCGATTTCAGTGAAATAAGTGCAAAACAGAAAATCAAAGTGATAAAGTGATATGCGCAAAGTGTTACAGTGTTGCGTCCGAGGGTTCGTCTGTTCGTGCCTGTCGTTCACCTAGTCCGGGACCTCTTGCAAGCTCCCAAGCCCAGGGGAGAAGTAATGTCGAACGACTTATGGGTTCGAGAGGCCTTGATCAACGAACAGACGTTTCCCTCCGTGGTTCCGGGCGTATCTACCCAAGATCGCCCCACCCACACAAAGACGAGAGAGCCCTTTTACTTCTCGTCTGCGGAAGAGGTTTCTCGTAAGAAACCTTGGACCAAGGTCTCGCAGCTTATTAAGTGCAAGTCGGTCCCTTCCGCGCAAGTCCAACGGCCCAGGTGTAGCCACTGGGTCAGTTCGGACTCGCTGCAGTCATCCGACGACTGCACACCTCCCAAGAGAGGCAAGGTGGTACCGCAACAGGCAGTAACTCCGTCTGTTGCCACACCCGCTGTTTTAGACCCTCAGTCACAACAGACAGTAGCTCCGTCTGTTGCCGCTTTTGTAGACCCTAAGTGGTCTTTACTGCAGTCTATGCAGACTCAGTTAGCTGCGGTTATGCAGGAGTTTCGTGCGAAGAAGGTTAACGCTGCACCCGTTAGCCTACAACCTGCCACGGTTGTGCGCCCAGCTCACGCTGAGGCTGCCTGCTCCCACACTCCGACTGCGAAGAAGGTTGACGATGCACCCGTTTGCCTACAACCTGCCACGGTTGTGCGCCCAGCAGACGCTGCGGCTGCCTGCTCCCACACTCTGGCTGTGAGAGCTCCTCCACCCATGCGCAGTCGACCCTGCCAGACGCATGCTGACTCCCACAGACGCACGGAGCACTCCGTTGACGTGCGTGTGCTACCACAACAACTGGAGGGTGGAGTGAAGCTGCCGTGTTTTGACACGGTGCGTCAGCCTCCGCAACCCACTGTGGTTACCGCCACTCGCCCACAGCAGACTAGTCAGTCAGGAGTTGAGGCTTCCCCACACAGCTTTGGTTGTTGCCAGCTCACATACTGTCAAGCAGTTACATAACGTTGCCTTCTGGTCTACTGCTAATGCACCAGTGAGACCCTCACTGAGATAACCTAGCTTTTCTCGGACAAGGTTCCTGTAAATGAGAAAGTGCTGTTCTCCCTCCTACTGATATTCCTTTGAGGACTCTGTCATTTGGAGAGGAGCCTTAAGCTGCTTAGCCTCCTATGGACTTTAATTAAATCATGATGATTTTTTAAGGATCTTCGTCCGGATCTTGTAACTGCTGCTCCTCGTTCGCCTCACGTCAGAACTTACACTAGGCCTAGCTACTTCGAAGCCGTTGTTGTTAAGCTAGTGCTCTCTCGCTCTCCTAGAGAGCGTTACGTCGGCTAGGCGACTGGTTTTTGCACCAGGAGGAGTTTTAGGGATACAGCCTTTTGATTTCCCTTCTTTTTATCTGGCTTATAGAGCGAGAGTCTGATAGGACACGAGAGAAGTTCTCAGCTTGGGAGTTCATGCCTCTGCCCAGGTAGACTTCTCAATTCTGGTAGACTCGGCCAGGCGCATAGCCAGGAGACGCTCCAGTTGTTTACAGGTCAACTTCTCAACTTTTGTCGAGCCTTTGAAGTTTTGCTGTACTATTATGTCACACATAACAAGGCTTCCAGGGATGGTAAATGGTTCCGCTTCAGTCGCTAACCCCGTCTGTTGCCCCACCTGCTCCCGTAGACCCTAATGGGCTTTGCTGCAAGACATGCAGTCCAAGCTTGTGTCCTTGATAGAGGACTTAATACGGAGAAGAACCTTCTGGCCAACAACCTTCCTACCGGTTGGTTGTGCGCCCTGTTGACGCTGAGGTATCTTACTCGCGTCCGCCAGTTGAGGTGGTTCCTCCACCGATGCGACCCAGTGTGGGTTGCCAGTCGCACGTTGACGTTAAGCGACGCTCGGAGGTGGTTGTTGACGTTCAGTGTGTCACTAGGAAGACGTTCAACAACCAGCAGAGGTGACTTGTTGTGACGCAGTGCGTCAACCTCTGCAACCCGGTAGGGTGTTGACTGCACAACCCAGACAGTCTAGACAGTTTCGGGTTGACGCTGTACTTCCTCGCGTCCCCATGGTTGACAGTTCACAGACTGTGCAGCAGTACCATGATATTGCCTCCGGCTCCGTCACGCATCCACCAGTGCGACCGGATTCAGTGAGTCAGACGTTGCCCACTCCGTTGCCGTTTCCTCATCAGTTTCAGATGAGGAACCCTCTGATGAGGATGAGTCTGGTAAGGACACTGTCATCCGTGGTTCAATTTGTGTCACTAGGAAGACTACACCTCCGTCCTCTTCTATACCATCTAGCTTTTCACTGGAAAAAGGACAAGACGCTAGAAGCGGTCTCAATCCCGGTTTCCGGAAAGATAAAGTCTGGTCTGACTTGGTGAAAGGACTTTTTCAACCTTAGAAAGGGTCTTCCCCTGACTGTTCAGACTCCCAACCACGTTCTCTTCTCGGACGCATCGGACGTAGGCTGGGGTGCGACATTAGACGGTAGGGAATGCTCGGGATTATGGAACTCGTGTCAAAGGACAATGCATTTCAACTGCAAGAAGCTACTGGCAGTACGTCTGACCTGGAAAAGCTTCAGGTCTCTCCTTCAAGGCAAAGTGGTGGAGGTGAACTCGGACAACACACGGCTTTGACGTACATCTCCAAGCAAGGAGGGACCTACTCTCTGACATGGTACGAGATCGCAAGGGACCTCCTCACCTGGTCAACAGGTCTAGACTTTTCACTAGTAACGAGGTTCATCCAAGGCAACTTGAATGTCATAGCAGATTGTCTCAGTCGGAAGGGACAAATAATTCCAACAGAATGGACCCTCCACAAGGATGTATGCAAGAGACTTTGGGCCACCTGGGGCCAGCCAACCATAGATCTCTTCGCAACCTCGATGACCAAGAGGCTCCCAATAGTTTGCTCACCTATCCCGGACCCAGCAGTAGTTCATATAGATGCCTTTCTACTAGATTGGTCACATCTAGATCTATATGCATTCCCTCCGTTCAAGATTGTCAACAAGGTACTGCAGAAGTTCGCCTCTCACGAAGGGACAAGGTTGACGCTAGTTGCTTCCCTCTGGCCCGCGAGAGAATGACTCACCGAGGTACTTCGATGGCTAGTAGACGTTCCCAGAACACTTCCCCTAAGGGTGGACCTTCTACGTCAGCCACGCGTAAAGAAGGTACAGTGATACCTCGGTAGTCGAACGACTCTATACTCGAACAATTCGGAGTTCGACCAAAATTTTCGAGAAATTTTTGCTGCGGTGCTCGACCAAAAATTCGGTACTCGACCAGCCGAACACGTGACGACCGCATGGGCTTTGTGATGATCGCGCCATCTCGGCCACTCTCGCTTGTTCGGGAAGCATCAGTTCTCTCGAGAGCGTCACTCAGACAACGCGCGATCAGCATTCGTTGTGATTTAGTGATTTTCAGTGCTTTTAATTGCTTTTTTAGCTTTCATAATGAGTCCCAAGAAAGTAATGAGTGTTAAGGGGAAGGAGAAGAGGAAAACAGTGCGAACAACGATCGAGTTGAAGAAGGAAATTATAGCGAAATATGAGAATGGTGTACGAGTGTCCGATTTAGCGGTAGAATACGGAATGGCGAAGTCGACCATTTCTACGTTTTTAAAGCATAAAGAAATGATTAAGAAGGCGAATGTTGCAACGGGAGTTACGGCGGTAACTAAGCAAAGGCCACAAGTGATTGAGGAGATGGAAAAGTTGCTTTTAATATTTATTAAAGAAAAACAGTTGGCCGGGGAAAGTGTTAGTGAAGCGTTCATTTGTGAAAAAGCGTTGCATATCTATGAAGAATTAGTGAAGAAAAGTCCGAGTACCAGTGAAAGTGATTCATTTACATTTAAAGCGAGCAGGGGTTGGTTTGAAAAGTTTCGTAATAGAACAGGTATTCATCGTGTTACTAGGCATGGGGAGGCAGCTAGTTCGGATCAAATTGCAGCCGATAAATACGTGGGGGAATTCGATCGGTACATAAATGAACAAAATTTGATCGCACAACAAGTCTTTAATTGTGATGAGACTGGGTTATTTTGGAAGAAAATGCCAGCCAATACGTACATTACCAAGGACGAGACGAAGATGCCAGGTCACAAGCCAATGAAAGATAGGCTAACATTGTTGCTGTGTGCAAATGCAAGTGGCGATTGCAAGATCAAACCCTTGTTAGTGTACCACTCGGACAACCCCCGGGTGTTCAAACGAAATAATATTTGTAAAAGTGCACTACCAGTTATGTGGCGCTCGAACACTAAATCTTGGGTCACAAGACAATTCTTTACTGAGTGGATAAACGAAGTGTTTGCCCCCCAGGTTAAGGCTTACCTCATTGAAAAGAGCTTGCCAATGAAATGTCTTCTGGTTATGGACAATGCTCCTGCACATCCTCCAGGTCTCGAGGATGACTTGAAAGAAGAATACAGCTTTATCAAAATCAAATTCTTGCCCCCCAATACTACTCCCATACTCCAGCCCATGGACCAACAGGTCATTTCAAACTTCAAAAAACTCTATACCAAGGCCCTTTTCAGAAAGTGTTTTGAAGTGACCAGTGACACGAAGTTGACCCTAAAGGAATTCTGGAAGGAACACTTCAGCATCCTCAACTCTGTTAACATGATTGACCAAGCTTGGCGAGGTGTGACCTATAGGACATTGAACTCTGCCTGGCGTAAGCTGTGGCCATCATGTGTCACAGAGAGGGAGTTTGAAGGTTTCCAACCAGAGGCGGGTCCAAGCACTGCTACCCCTGTAATTTCTGATGACACTGATGTCGTTGAGGAAATTGTTGTCATGGGCAG
This sequence comes from Palaemon carinicauda, assembly GCF_036898095.1. Classification (NCBI taxonomy): domain Eukaryota; kingdom Metazoa; phylum Arthropoda; class Malacostraca; order Decapoda; family Palaemonidae; genus Palaemon; species Palaemon carinicauda. The sequence goes on along the minus strand of NC_090744.1, from coordinate 65,438,911 downwards.
GAGTTTGGGGCTTGAGGTCGACAAGGATGATATTGATGAGCTTGTAGAAAGCCATTCTACCGAGTTGACTGTGGAGGAATTGTTGCACCTGCAACAACAACAGCAGCAGGATCTGATTGTGGAGCAGGAATCTTCAGAAGAGGATGAGGTAAGGGAGGATGTTCCAAGTTCTCTCATCAATGAAATTTGTTCCAAGTGGGCAGATGTGCAGGCTTTTGCTGAAAAATACCACCCAGAAATTGCAGTAGCAAACCGGGCAGTGCATATGTTTAATGATAGTGTCATGTATCATTTTCGAAGAATACTGCAGAGGAGGAAGAAACAATTAACAATAGACCAGTTTTTCACAAAAGAAAAGAAAGCTGCTACATCAAAGCCTGTTTCTCCTCCAAAGAAGAGACAAAGAAGAGAAGAAACCCCTGAAATAGATCTGCCCACCCTTTCATTGGAGAGAGAAACAACTCCTGAAGGAGAACTACCCCGCCACATCATGGAAGGGGACTCTCCTTCCAAGCAGTAACCTCCCCCTTCCATCCTCTCCACATCCATCCCTGTATGCCATCGAACCGCTGCTCAAAGGTATGTTCACTACAGTACAGAAAATGGTTTAAAATTGTTTTATTTTAGTACAGTAAATGGTTTAAAATTGTTTTATAGGATTTTCTGACCAATTTCATACACATTTAGATAATTATTGTTGTTTAGGTACACGTTTTATTAATATTTTGGGCCTGTTCGAGTGCTTGGGAACGGAATAGAATATATACCATTATTTCTTATGGGGAAAAAAAATTCGGTACTCGAACAAATCGGAGGTCGAACACGGATCTCGAACGGATTATGGTCGAGTACCGAGGTATCACTGTACACCAAGGCCTCCACGCTCTTCGTCTGACTGCCTTCAGACTATCGAAAGACTCTCGAGAGCTAGAGGCTTTTCGAAGGAGGCAACCAGAGCGATTACTAGAGCAAGGAGAACATCCACCCTTAGAGTCTACCAATCGAATTGGGAAATCTTCCGAAACTGGTGCAAGTCAGTATCCGTATCCTCGACCAGTACCTCTGTAAATCAAATAGCTGACTTTCTCTTATATCTGAGGAAAGAACGATCTCTTTCAGCTCCCACTATCAAGGGTTACAGAAGCATGTTGGCATCAGTCTTCCGTCACAGAGGCTTAGATCTTTCCAACAATAAAGATCTACAGGACCTCCTTTAGTCTTTTGAGACCACGAAGGAGCGTCGTTTGGTTACACCTGGTTGGAATTTAGACGTGGTACGAAGATTCCTTATGTCAGACAGGTTCGAACCGCTTCAATCAGCCTCCCTGAAAGATCTCACCTTTAAGACTTTTCCTGATATGCTTAACCACAGCTAAAAGAGTCAGTGAGATTCATGCCTTCAGCAAGAACATCGGATTCTCATCCGAAACGGCTACATGTTCTACAACTTGGTTTTCTAGCCAAACACGAGCTGCCTTCTCGGCCTTGACCAATATCGTTGGATATTCCAAACTTATCGTATGGTTGGAAATGAACTAGAAAGAGTATTATGTCCTGTAAGAGCTCTTAAGTTCTATTTAAAAACCTTTACGAGGCCCGTCTGAAGCTTTATGGTGTTCAGTTAAGAATCCATCTTTGCCTATGTCAGAGAATGCTTTATCCTATTTTATCAGACTGTTAATACGAGAAGCTCATTCCCATCTGAATGAGGAAGACCAAGCTTTGCTGAAGATAAAGACACACGAAGTTAGAGCTGTCGCAACTTCCGTGGCCTTTAAACAAAATAGATCTCTGCAAAGTATATTCGACGCAACCTATTGGAGAAGCAAGTCAGTGTTCGCGTCTTTTATCTTAAGAATGTCCAGTCTCTTTACGAGAACTGCTACACTCTGGGACCATTCGTAGCAACGAGTGCAGTAGTGGTGAGGGCTCCACCACTACAATTCCCTAATTCCATAACCTTTTTAATCTTTCTCTTGAAATGTTTTATTATTGTTTTTGGGTTGTCCGGAAGGCTAAGAAGCCTTTCGCATCCTACTTGATTTGGCGGGTGGTCAAAGTCATTTCTTGAGAAGCGCCTAGATTAGAGGTTTTGATGAGGACCTTTAGTATGGGTTGCAACCCTTCATACTTCAGCTCCTAGGAGTCGCTCAGCATCCTATGAGGATCGCGAGGCTCAGTAAGGAAGACGTACTTAAAAAGGCAGAGTAATTGTTCAAGTCGACTTCCTTACCAGGTACTTATTTATTTTATGTTTGTTATTTTGAATAACTGCTAAAATGAAATACGGAATACTTAGCTCATAATATGTCAACATGTAATGCTGGTCTCTACCCACCCCCCTGGGTGTGAATCAGCTATATGATCATCGGGTAAGTTTAATATTGAAAAATGTTATTTTCATTAGTAAAATAAATTTTTGAATATACTTACCCGATGATCATAAATTAAAGGACCCACCCGTCCTCCCCAATAGAGACCCAGTGGACAGAGGAGAAAATTGGTTCTATGTTGACATCGAGTACTTGAGTACCTACTTGACAGATGGCGCTGTTGATGTACACCCCCACCTGTATAGCGATCGCTGGCGTATTCCGCCCGTAGGTTTTTCTGTCGGGCAGCAGAGCTGACAGCTATATGATCATCGGGTAAGTATATTCAAAAATTTATTTTACTAATGAAAATAACATTTTGGAAAGGAACTACGAGAGATGTTTAAGAATAATAGCATCAATATAAATCTTTCATATATAAACTATAAAAGAGGAAAAGAAATAAGATAGATTATTGCGCTCGACTGTACCATTAAGCAAGAAAACTGTACCCCAAGTCAGTGGTAGACAGAGGTTATGGCACTACCCATTTGATTGTGTAGTTTCCATCTCATAGAAGAGCTGCTTACCATAGCTAAAGAGTCTCTTATACCCTTACCAAGAGGAAAGTGACAGTGAACAATTACAGGGCAGCAGTTCACCCTGTGAGAGAGTAGAATTGATTGGTAATCTCAGTGTTGTCAGGTGTATGACAGAGGAGAATGTGTATAGAATAGGCCAGAGTATTCAGTGTATGTGTAGGCAAAGAAAAAATGAGCCATAACGAGAGAGAGGGATCCAATGTAGTACTATCTGTCCAGTCAAAGGACCCAATGACACTCTAAAGGTAGTGTCTCAACGGGTCAATGGTGCCAACCTACTACTGTACTTATTAAATCAAGAGGAGTTTTTCCGTTACTTAAGCTCTCTATAGTTTTTCGCATTTCTTTAATATTGTGTTGGCAGTGTTTAATTCGCCTTTGCAAATCACTAATAATGGAATAATTCATAGTTTAGTTTTCCAGTTCTGTTCTTAAACATGATCTCAACTGGAATAGAAATTGCTCATTTTTCTCTTAAGGGCTGCATCAATGTATGGTTTCAGAACATAGTTGCAGAACTTGGATGGGAGGAACTATTACAGATCACCAACAAGGGGCAAAGTACACCGTCTTCAGTACTGTGCATACGTGTACACGCACAGTACACTGCGTACATACCTTTTACAGCTTGTATTGGCTTGCAGTCGATTTCTTGGAAGATCTTTCAAAATTAGTTCGTAGGAAAGAGGTTTTATATTGAATATATTGTTGACAGTGTCATTAGACAGTCTAATTATGATAGATAAAAGAAATCCTTCACAGTTCTAAAGCTTTTTTCAGTTCCATATGTCATCTTGGAATGACAATACTGTACAGTACTTTGGGATATTTTGCACCAGAAAAATTTCTCCCTTTTTGTCCAAATTTCTGGCATTGTAATTTGGGCGGTTAATGTTTTACCAATTTCACCTTCAGTTGCAAAGATATAACCAGCTTGTTGCAGAATTAGGCTTGTTTAGTGTGTATCTAATTAACAAATCTTTATTATTGAAATATTGATATGTGCAGTAGAATAAAATACTGTAAAACAGGATACCGTATACAAATCACATTAAAAGGGTAGGAGAGACTCTTTAGCTATGGTAAGCAGCTCTTCTAGGAGAAGGACACTCCAAAATCAAACCATTGTTCTCTAGTCTTGGGTAGTACCATAGCCTCTGTACCATGGTCTTCCACTGTCTTGGGTTAGAGTTCTCTTGCTTGAGGGTACACTCGGGCACACTGTTCTATTTAGTTTCTCTTCCTCATGTTTTGTTAAGTTTTTATTGTTTATATAGGAAAGATTTATCTTGATGTTACTTCACTAAAAATATTTTATTTTTCCTTATTTCCTTTCCTTACTGGGCTATTTTCCCTGTTGGGGCCCCTGGGCTTATAGCATCCTGCTTTTGCAGCTAGGGTTGTAGCTTAGCATTTAATAATGATAATAATAATAATAATAATAAACATGAAAGACTTGTAAAAATAACAAATAACTAATTACAGCTTTGCTTTAATGAAAAAATTATCTTCAGTGGATTAATTACAGTCTCTTTTGGTCAAAACTGTGAGTACCTCAGCAGTTCTAGATGCCTTTAATCCATTATAAATTATGTCAGGATTTGATTCCAAATACTCTATAGATACAAGAGGCCACTCTGCACTTAACAATTTGAGTGTAGTTGGTAATAAATCTATATTGACTGGCTACAAGTTATGCAATATAAGTTTCAAACTGGTTTCTCATATGTTTAAAGGGTTTAAAGTCCACACGTGAATTGCAGAGGCAAGAGACAGAGACATTGCCCTGGTTATCAAGACTGCCTTAGAGACTGACCATATATACATACGATCAGTGTCCTGACCCCCTCTCCATCCAAATTAGGATCAGGTAACGACTGCTGATGAATCAGCAGGTAGGCCTATAGGCTCCTTCGAACCCCCCATCCTTTACCTTATAAGGAGGGTGAGGTTGCAGACACTACTAGAAACCATCGCGCTTGAGCTGGGCTTGAATCCCAGTCTTGTAAATGGACTGTTTCTAACAGTAGGTGTGTTTTGAAATGTTAATAAGCCACAAAACATCTAATTTTTTATTTGATTTTTGCACTTTCAAAGAGAAGGCAAAATAGATAAATTATAAACAAAGACCAAAATATCCCAAAGTACAGTACGGTACATTCTTACTGACTCCCAAATAGGAAGAAGAGGATTCTTCCTTGGGAACTGGTTCCTATATCTGTATAAATGCAGGTAGGTATAGAATTTAAGAAGACCTTCAATTTCAGTTTATAAGACATTATTCTTATTTTCAGAAGTTTGTTTAGAGCAGCCATTAAAACATACATAGTTGGAGAATTTCCAATATGAAACTTTCTATCCGTTTATTGTTTTTAGCTAAGTTACAACCCTAGTTGGAAAAGCAGCCTGCTATAAGTCCAAGGGCTCCAAAAGGGAAAATAGTCATGAAGAAAGGAAATAAGAAATCTGATAGAATATTGTGCCTGAGTGTACCCTCAAGCAAAAGAACTCTAACCCATGACAGTGGAATACCATAGTACAAAGACTATGGCATTACCGAAGACTAGATAACAAGGGCTTAATTTTGGAGTGTCCTCCTAGAAGAGCCTCTTACCATAATTCTACTCTTACCAAGAGGAAAGTAGCCACTGAACAATTACAGTCCAGTATATAATTCACTGAGTGAAGAATTTTCTGGTTATCTTAGTGTTGGCAGGTGTATGATGAAAGGAAAATGTATAAAGAATATGCCAGACTATTTGATATATATGTAAGCAAAGGAAAAATGAGGTGCAACCAGAGAATAAGTTATTGTCAAAGGAGACAAATTCTATAAAACTTTGAATAGATTACTATAACATTTTTATATGTTACACATAAAGGTATTTACATTTTGTACCTATAAATGCGGAGGTAGCAGCAGTAGGGGATTCAGCATTATGAAGCTTCATCTGTGGTGGAATTGTGGGAGGTTGGGCTGTGGCACCCTAGCAGTACCAGCTGAACTCGGCTGAGTCCCTGATTAGGCTGGAGGAACGTAGAGAGTAGTCCCCTTTTTGTTTTGTTTCTTTGTTGATGTCGGCTACCCCCCAAAATTGGGGGAAGTGCCTTGGTATATGGATGGACCTATAAATACATCTCATGAATTGTGTGACATTGGCAATTTGTGAGTACAGTTTTCCAGAGTTTTTTTTTACATTGATGTTACAATGTTTTTTCTCTGGTTTTTAATCTGACCTCACAAATTGCCAATGTCATACCAGTTCAGGATATGGTCAGATAAGGAGTGTCATTCGCATAAACTATCTGGACCTGTTCGAAGTACTCAAGGAAGTTTTGGCTTAGGAGTTACTGGTAAAGGGGAAATGCAGAAATCAGTACCGCAGTCTCCTAAATTCAACGCTAAGTCTCTTTCTGGAGGCGACAAGATCCTCACTGTTGTATAGATGTTGACACTTTTTACAGTTGATATTATGATTAATATTGCTAATCTACAAACGTAGTTGGAAAAGCAGGATGCAATAAGCCCAAGGGCTCTATCAGGGACAAATAGCCCAGTAAGGAAAGGAGATAAACAAACTACAAGTGAAGTAATGAACAATTAGAATAACATATTTTAAGAACAGTAACAGCATTAAAATAGATCGTTCGTAAATAAACTATAAAAAGAGACGTGTCAGCCGGTTTAACATAAAAACATTGGCTGCAAGTTTGAACTTTTGAAGTTGTACCGATTCAAATAAACAATTAGGAAGATCATTCCACAACTTGGTCACTGCTGGAATAAAACTTCTAGAATACTGTGAAGTATTGAGCCTCATGAGAGAAGGCCTGACTTTTAGAATTAGCTGCATACCTAGTATTATGAGTCGGATGGTACTGTCCGGGAAGATCTGAATGCAAAGGGTAATCAGAATTCGGAGGTCTGTTTAGGTCTTTGACAATTAGTTCATAGTGGAAAGGCTGCAATAATGTTAGATTGATCATGAACAGTGGCTCAATGGAAATATGGATGGAGAGTCTATTTAGGACAGTATCTGAAATCCTTTAAAATTCAAAAGAGATTTCTGTGTAGGTGGTTCCAAGTATGTCTTCCCAGAGTGATGATGTATTCTTGCTTATTGCCCTAAGTAGGATATAAAGGGTCATCTTAAGGGAGGGATTTCTACATCTATAGGTTCTGTACAAAATTCTTCATCATTGGATTTGTAATTTAAAGATATGATGTTCCCTTGTATGCAGTAGTGTGTTGAACAAAGGTATTGTTTCTGTACTGCTGTTTTGAACAAAGTTATATTCTCTAATCAGTTTACCAGTTGGCCTGATAAAGTATTATGATTTTGTTTTCAATGTAAGAGTGCTCCCTTTAAGATTCAACTTCGAAAGTGGAACATTATTCCCTTTGGATAATTTGCCTAGAAGGGCTACTTAACTTTTTAAAATGTCATCACTGAAAGGACTTATGCTTAAAAATGCCATTCTTTTTAAGGTTTTACTCCATAAAAATGAATTATCTCCGAAAGTACGCTTTCCTTTCTTCAGGGAGATTTGGTGTCGGCTAATTGCTGTACCACACAATAGCAACTTAGTTTCTGTCTAATACAGTGGTTAAGTATCAATTTGAAGTCGGTTTGTATGTATGAAACACTATATTTTATTAGATCACTTTTGTTTTTTTAAGTTTGATCATATACAGTAATTCACTTTTGTATTATCTTTGGACTGAAAGGAGTTTAATCTCTTATTTTATTTGATAGATTTGTATCTTAGAAGTATAAGGAAATTTATTAGCCTTGTTCCAAATGTCAAGTTTAGATTTTAATGACCATAACATTCTTTTGCATATACACTAGATTAAATATTGAAGATGTTCTTATAATAATCTTAGGACTTCACGAGAATGTTTAATAGCTAACACTTATTTTGTAAAGTGTGAATATATTTTCTGTATAATTGTAATTCATATTTTTTGATTAGATAGCCTTGGCCACTACTGCAGTATGATACAACTTAGTTCGTGTTAGAGGTTAAATCGTGTACTAACTGTGATTTAATAACTGTTAAAGAGAATTTCTACATTTTTGAAAAGTTTTGTAAAACTTCTTTTGACATAAGTCTGGATATGATATTCCAGCTTTTAAGGATGCCTTATGAATACAGTTGAGGAAGTACCATTGCTGTGTTAGTTGAGATCAAGGGCAGGGTTGAGTTGTTAGTACTTGCAGAATAAGTATTTTTATTCTTATTTTTAAAAGTTTTAGTGCATTTGTGATACATTAGGTTAATAATTTTGTGATTTATTCAGGTAGCTTGGTTGCATATAAGTTTGAAATTCCCGAGCAAATATTTACAGCCATTGATATTATGGTGGTTAGAAATAAACAAAATAATTTGTAAGTTAGAAGTGGTTACAGGTAAATCTATTTTTGAGAGTTTATAAGGGATTTTAAGCCCATTTCTTTTAGCGAGATGCAGGTAATGAGATCAAAAGAAATTGAACTTTGTTTTCTAAGTAGATACTGTATCGTGAGTCAAACCTTAGATAGATTGACAGTATCTAGTTGAGGAGATAATAAAGCAGCTTATGTAATTAAGAAGGTATTAAAGAGTAACAATATTTAATAGTTTTAAAATGTTTTTAACTTGATAACTATCCTGAAATTTAGGCAAGGGAACAATGTATTAATAGTTAAATTATTGTATTTTTTCCTTATTTTTGTGCTGAGTTAATTATCATAAGTAGGATTCCTCATATATCCAGACCTATGTCAAAACGAAGTCTGTCTTGTAACGTTGAAACGTTAAGTGTATTCTGTAACCTTGTGACAATATTGTATTCTTTAATCACTTCCAGGTGTAGATTGTATGGTACTGTAATAAAGGCCTTTAGGCCCATCAACAGGGGCTGATCTCAGAAGTGCAGTGGCCCTGCTTCCTTGGCACCAGAAGCCGTATATAGAAGCCACAACAGTCCCTGTCTCCTGTGATGAGTTTTAGTGACATGATTCTCAATGGTGAGGCTTGAAATTATGTGACAACTTCTTGTTTACTGGAAGCAGTGTGTCACTGGGTTATTATCTTCCTTTTGGTTAATGTTTACTAAATAGGTATCTTGAACATTTGATATTTTAGTCTAGAAATATGAAACTGCTGTCTTAATTTTTTCATCTTATTAAGGGAGTTACTGTATGCCACAGAACCAAAAATAGCCTGTCACTAGAGTTCTTAAGAAAAATCCTGATTCATTTTAGCTTAATGAATAATCAGAGTTATAAAGTTGCAATCAGTTTTCTTTTAGAATCATGACTAAAGAACAAATGAATTTAAAGTTTTTGAGTTCTTAAAGTGACCTAAGATGTCTTTGGACACAACAGTTTGATGTTCCAATTGAACATAGATTTGCCATTCAAAATGATTCCTAATTCCATTATAGCTGATGGAAAAGATTACTGTACCTGGAGTATTGTTCCAAACATGAGTGCAGTGCTTAGATGATTTTACCCTGGATGTGAAAAGTTTCGTCTTCATCAGATATTTTTTGCAGGCCATTCAGTTTTGTGTAACGTAATTCATATAGTAAATGTATTACTTGATAAGTCAATTTTATAAGAATAGAATCCTCAGAAAGCTTAAGAAAGTCGTAGATCTTACACAGGCTTTGAAAGTTCAAAATTTGTTGAACAGAATACTTTCTGCTGTGTTGGATGCATAATTTGCCAAAATTTCATTAATTTTAAATATGTTATTTTCTGGTAATTGTCTGCCCTTGTATTTATGATTACATCTTAGATTATATGGGAATATATCTCTATACCTGTATCTTGAAATGTATATCTAATAATTTGATTTGAAGAAGAACAATTTAGTGTAAACTTAATTAGTCTTTAGAAGCTGGGAGTGTTAGATTTCTTTTGTGTAAGGTTAGTAGTAAAGTAAATGGTAATTAAATCTTTTCATCTTAATAATCATTAAATGTCACTGAATGTGAATGCAGTCATTCATTGTTGGGCTTTTTTAGTTTCATTTGTAACTTGTCCCATGATGGACTTGGAAGAGTTTCAGTATTTTTCTTTATATTCGGGATGCCAATAGCATTTTAGAGAGGGGACCGGCATCACCTTTTACATGTTCCAAGATTAGATGCGTGTTATGTTTCTCTGATGCTTCATTGACTGAGGAGAAGTGCAACATGCACATTGCTGCGTCATATTTGGCCCAAATATGGTGCGGTAACCTATCATTATTTAAATCTTTACATATTTTGTTATTCCCTGTACCAAAAGATAGAGCTAATGGCCTTGTCAGATTCTTGTGCCAAAGTGATGGTATTTAGTAGAACAAGTTTAGTTGTGTTCTAGAGAGTTGAACATTGCCCTAATATATTGCCAACTATGTCATGCATACTTAATATGCTGTGGTCATTAATACTTACTGTATTGAGCTATTTTGTTAGCAGGACTTGATTTGGATGTGTCTCTCATTCATAATTTTAGGCTTGAATCACAGGCAGAAGACATAGCTTCTTTTTTATTTTGGTCTTCCATATTCTTTGGCTTTAGGTGGTCCTGTTTGGCTCTACTTCAGTATTGGTCAAAGCACACGCTTATACAGTATTTGAATCTTAGATCTGTAAAGCTATCATTTTATGTAGATTTTGTTACACCCAATCTATTAAGATTGACAATTGCTTTTCTTGATTAAGCACTGGTGTTTTTGGAGAATCTACTGTTCCTTTGTAGTGCTACCTTGGGTCCTCTTGGTGACCACTGAGGTAGTGGCAGTAGGTGAGTCAGCATATAAAGCTTCATTTGTGGTGGAAAACAGGGCTATGGCACCCTAGTAGTACCAACCAAACTCGGCTGAGTGCCTCGTCGGGCAAAGAGGAATGATGAGAAAAAAATCCTTTATTGTTTCTATTTTGTGTCGGCTACCTTCTAAAATAGATTGAAGTGACATGGTAGATAGGTAGACTTTGGAGTCCTGAAAGGTCAAGATTTTTGAACGAAAACTGTTCAAACTGTTATCATGAAGCTTGTTAGATAATCTCATTATTTCTTACACTATTTAAGTGGAAATTTTTGTAATCGCTTTACACATTTCAGCTGGTTTCTAAGCTTAGAAAGTAGATGGTTAACAGACTTTCATGAGTGCTAAATGTGTCAAACAAAGGTTAGTTTCATACTCTTACTTTCCCATATTTCATATGAAAAATTATGCACATAAAGATCATAAAAATTTATTGTTTTATGAAAAAAAAAATGTACTGTATAGAGAGTTTGTCAAAACTGAAAGCTTGATGCTGAAAGTTTTTATTTAGGAATATTGCTTGAAACTTGATGATGGATATTCATTACTTTCTTGTTATCCTGGGATGCACACTTACAGTAATAGGTTTTACCTGGATTTTCATGTTTGAGCATTTTAAGATGAAATCCAATTTCAATGAACATATTATTGCAAAAAAAGTCATTAGAATATTTCTATGAAATAGAAATACTGTATCAATATTCAGGAATCGTAAATGTTCGGACTAAGGTTGAGACCCGCTGAAGCTTGGGGGAAGCCTATAGGTCTACCTACTGAGTCATCAGTGGCAATTAGGTAGCCCTCACTGGTCTTAGCTTGGATGGAGAGGGGCCTTAACTGATGACCATATGTACATGTTGTCAGTCTCAAGGGCAATGATACTGTCCCTTGCCTCTACCATTTATGAGCAATCTTCAAACTTGCAGAAGTCATCTGACAACTTTGTTACAAAAACTACAGTTATATCTTGTTTTGACTACAGATTTCATCTCCATCATAAGCTGTTCAAAAGTCTTTGATCAAGAAATTTAAGATTTCTACTTTATTTGAGAGATTTTAGATGTTATATAGTACTTCAACTAATGTACAGTACATATCAGGAGATAGTATACAGTTGGGAAGAGTACTGAATAATTTGGATGTTCCTTTTAAAAATTATCAGATCTTGAGACAATTTTCTTTTTGAAATGTAAGGAATTTTGTTGAGTTTTGCTTTTAGTCTACAAGACTTTTCCGGATGAAACTTTTTCATATTGGCTATAGCTTAATGGTAAAGGATGTCAGTACATCTAAAGTTTCAGTTAAGCTGAGACACATTGAAAGCTCAGTACTGAATGACATTGGAGAAGTTACTGTACACATTTTAGAGTTATATTATTGGCTGAAAGTCTCTAGTTGTAGACTGCTAAGTTTATTTCTCCATTGAGATCTTTTAGATAACAGCTTTGGGAAATGCTGTATAGTTTAGATTTTCACATTGAATCTGAGTTCTGCCATGGAACTTCTTATTAATCAATTTAACTGTTCAGAAGCTCATTTGAAGCCATATTGTCTTTGGTGATCCAGAAATATTCTGTATTTTTCTTTTTGGATGAAAGATAAAAAAAATACTTGACATTGTCAATCCTTTTCCAATGTTATACTCAAGCAGTTGAGTTCATTCTAGATTTTTTTCCCAGTCTGAGGATGTTTCGAGATTACTTTCTCCTTGGCTCGAAGAATTTAATTAGTGCTTGTCCAAAATCTATTCCACTCAGGTCTTGTGTGATATGTTGATTTTTTTCTGATGGATTTAAATACAGCCAAAATTGAGCTTCATTTGCACAAAAACTTGTAGATTAACTTTTCCTTATTCAAAAGGTTGGTTTGACGCTTGCTTTTGATAAATCTATTATAGATTTCATTCTATCTTCCCTAAGGAATACGTATGCTCGTTGCAATTTTAAGTCTGATTCTAGTATCTTTTCCTGAGGATCTAAAAGATTCAGTTTTCCCAAGAATGACATAAGTCTACATGGAATAAGAAGCTAAATGCATCCTGTTTGCTCTCTAATAAAAACAGCTTCTGTGAGTATGATGCTTGGTCTAGGTATCATGGTACTTGGAAGCTCTTCTTTTATTGTTCATTTCAAATGCTTTGAGTCAATTGTTTCTCGTTGATCTTTGTTTGGATGATGCATTTGATAGCTGATTTTGACGTATATTTTTCTTTGTACGTTGCTCTTTCTGTCGGTATCTGTTTTGAGTACTACTCTCTGTAGCTGCATGCCTAAATATTGGGCTACTTTTGTTATAGGGAGGATATTCTCCTGAGACCTTTCAGTTTTTCCTGAGATTGTAATGTTTTAGAGACTTGGTGAAAACAGTTCTTTATTATTGCTCTTTTTGTAATTATTTTCATATTTCCTTGGGAGAAAGTTTCTCCATTAAAGAAGCCAACGAAATTATCTATTCTGTTGTGTTCAGTATCTTGATGATAAGAATACTGCTTTCAGTGCAACTCAGAATGCAACATAGCACAAAGGCAATTGATTGCTATACTTTCAGCATTTTGTTTTATTAGCTTGTTCTGAGATATGTGGACTTTCATCTTCAGCTATCAGTAAGAGGCGGTAGTCATTTTCATCGTTTGGTTTGCAACATTTTCCTTGTGCAATCATTTTAAGGAAGGAATTCAGTTCCATAGTGCTTGTATAGAATTATTATACCTATATCAATGCTTTAATGAACAGCTATTGATACCATTAGTTTTGATCCATATTTCTCTTTTGAGTTCCATAGCTCTGGTCATAGCTGACTTTTGTGCACAAGGAGGCTGTTGATTATTTCTTTGGTTCATTATCTTGTATCCTCTGTACTTCATATTGCTCTCTATGAATATCATTAGATCTGCCCTTTTGTTGGTGTGAATCAGTGTAGCACTGTCCAGTCCTTTGATTGTTGGTGTCACTAGCTATTTTCAGTATCCTGGTCACTCTTATTTTTACTAGTACACTATTTGTTCAAGGAATTTACATCAGCATTTCTGCTGTACTTAGTGTACAACTGTCATTTGCTATTGCTTTGGATTTTTAAATCTTTCATCACTTTGTTTATAAGTGCAGTTTGCTAGTAAATGAGATGGACTTTGATGTCTTTTGACAGCTGGCATATTGTTTAGTTTAGGAAATTTCTCCTCAAGCACTTAGTACTTTCATACTCTATGTTATTTTAGAGGGAAATACATTGAAATCACCAACTCCATTGTACATACCAATGCTCAGTAGTGGAGAATTTATAACAGTATGTTCCAGTTCAGGTTTTGTATTCTAGAAAGAACAAAAATTATTTTGTCTCACTAAACACCGAAGGCATATCATAAAAAAAATTATTTCTCAATCCTTGTTGGGAGTGTAAGATGGTGTAGAACATTGTCCTTGTCACTGTGCGCTTTGTTTTGGATCATAGCTGTGATAAGATGGAACTTTGAGGTCTGGCGGAGGTAGTGTTCTGCACTCTATGACATACTTATTGTTTCCAAGTTCAACAAGCATTTTTTGCAAGCAAGCTAACTCACTTCGAATGTCCCTTCTTATGAGATGTGGTCTAAGGATTTACCCTTCTCTAAATGATCGCAATTTTGCTTTTTTATTATTACAAGTCTTAGATTTGAATCTGGATTTGTAATATACAATTAGGGTTGACTATGATGTTAGTCCCTGCTCAGTTGAGGTCAGGATTTCTTAAGTGTTGGAATCCCATTGTGCTTTCATTTTCTTGGCGTTGATTGTCTAAATCCAAAGTACAAGTCATTTTGTGTTGTGTTTAGTTAGGTTTTGGAGACATTGTGATTATCTCTATTTGTCTCGTGTGGATTGTTTAATCATTGTCATTGTAGGAAAATGATTAACAATGATCCAAGCAATTGCTTTTGGCTCAGCTCCCATTCAAGAAGTTGTTGGACTGTTGCCTCTAAGGAAGAAGGAAAAACGAGCGGCAGGAAAGAGGGTGGTGCAGGAATCTTTAGCAGAAATTGATCCCTAATCTATTGATAATGCCCTTGTTCTCTTTATTTCTTTGAGGAAGAAACTTATTGTTTCCTTAAAGTAAAGTACTCTAGTTCAGCTGTATGAGGAGCTGATCTAGTGGTCATAGAATTTTGTATAGTTCATGAGTTTCCAGTAGCATAGCTAGTGCATTTCAGTGCAATGATTCTTAGATAGAAAATAGCCTGGATGAGTTTCATAAACTTCTTAGTCTTCCATTTGAATTTCACGGGTCTCACGCTTATTAGCAAGTGATAAACTTGTGTCGTTCTTTAGTGATTCTCATGAGGTTCTCCTCTTAGCTTTTCTCTTTTTATTTTGCTTCTAAGAAAGCTCCTTTATGACAAATCAAGTATTGTCTTTCTCAGTTTTTGCTCTGACAGTAATTCCCAAGTACTTGAGGTTATAGATGTTCTGTGAGGTATCACATCAGTACGATACTGTTTCAGGAATTTCAGTTTGATTACCATTTCTTAGGTTTTGTTGACGCAAAATGAGCTCGGATTAGCCTAGTACATTTATACTCAATTTAAGAAAGGTATTTGTATCATAACCTAAGCATTTTTTTCAACTGCTTTATGTGAATGACATGGCCTCCTATGAGGAAATAAGTGTAGCTACATGTATATTTTTCCTTTAGTTTGCTTGAGAGGAAATTGCTGAGGATGCCTCTTTTTGTTGCACATGTTAAAAAGAAATCTGTTCTTGATTATTCTGGCAATATTATTTCACATCGACTAGTCTGTTGGTTTTTTCTTATGGTTGTTGCGTAAGTTTATCTAATTGTGACAAGTCTAGAAAAAACTGGTTTCTTTTCCAACAGTTTACTCAAATCAGAAGGATTCTTGTTTGTTGAAGCAACTTAGTCTGTTTTTCAAAATTGTTGGTGCATCAGGGTTTGCTTTTGACAGTCTAGGTTATTGAAATCCCTTGAAATGAAGACAGCAATCATGCTATAAGACAAATTAAAGCCTAACATTTATTAGAGACAGCCATTTGCTCAAAAGACCACAATTTAGAAGGGCACATTTCAACCATATTTTTATCTTTTGGTTCAGAATATGCAGGAAATAACTTGACTATGTAAAAACATTTAGATTTAATGTAAAGGTCAGGCAGTCACCCTCCAAGGAAAGTACTGGCAGATGCATTTTGGTATTTAAGGTTTACCTTAGTACCAATGCCATGTCTTTCAGTGCCCCCTCGAAGGGTGCGCTGCCTGTGCTAACTCGTCGGTGCAGGGGAATGCGACGTCAGTCCGATCTGGCACATAGCCGGCTGGGGTGAAGCCGGGGTGTCGGGGTAGTACCCTGCATTTGATGTCATCCCCTTTTCCAGAGTCTTTTTTGCATTTGAGAAACATCGCACGAATTTTACCTTGGTCGTGTATTTGGTCTTGTTGCTTTCTATAAAGCTTTTTCATCCAGGTATATTGGACTGTATTTGAAATGATGACTCCTGTCCTCAGTGGTGACTTGAGACATAAAAGTGAACTATAAATGTCTGAACTTTAATGATAATCCGTTCACATTAAGGGGTTTAAATGGGAATTTTTTAGTCTTGTTTCTTTGCATTTAATAAATGATGGCATTGATAAGTTTATACTTTAATGTCAGTTATAACGTAAGATACAAGTTTAATATTTAAAGTTTCTTTGGGGGTTTTAAATGTTACATTACCAACAACTTGAGTTTAATTAAGATAGCACCTGAAATTGTTCTTATTCTGACCAAATTAGAGAGATATATCCGCTTGAAAAGTAATAGAGAAATACTTTGATATAATCCAAATAATCTTAAATCCAGGGAGACATTTGCTAGACATTAAATGTGTTTAAAGATTAATTTGTACTTTGACAAATGTTGCTTTTACGCAGTTTAACATATTCTGCTTAATAAAATAGTTTTGCTCTCAAAGATGTGTGGAGGAGTTATGGCTAATATTTCAGCTTTCTGAAGGTTCTAGTTTTGTAAACTGGACTTAGATTATAGACTATGCAGTATATTATAGTGTTAAGATATGTTAACAAAACTGAATTGCCTGTGAAGTGTCTTATAAAGAGTTAACTATTAAGTCCATGGTAAAATTATCTAAGTACTACACTCATTTTTAGAACTACACACTCCGGGTATGGTTAACCAGGATTACCTTTGATTAGCAAAGTTCTTCATATGGTATATGAAACTGTAATGTCCAATATGCTCTTAGATCACTGCAAGAAATTAAGAACCTTACTTCCATTTGTTGTTTAGATAAGTTATGATTTTAAAAGTCAACCAACTCTAAATGGAACTTTAATAACAAAAGTTACGAATTTCAGATTTTTCCTTTAAGATTCTGTGTTCTGAGATATTTTTGGTACTGTGGTATACAGAAACACTTTGAAGCAATTCAAAGTGTTATCTCAATAAGATAAAAAATTGTCTGCAACACCAGTTTCTAGTTATGATATTCCTAGACTTTAATCATCATTTGTTATAAATGATACCCATTTCCTTAACTGTTAACCAATTGGGAGATGTACCAGCGATAGTCTGCTTCCAGTGAACAAGGAGTTGCCGTACAATTTCAACTTCGCCATTCAGAGGAATGAAATGATGTCACCGTACTCATCACAGGAGACGTTACGGGACTCTTTTGACTTCTATGTAAGGTTCTCTGGTATGCTGGGAAGCAGCTAGAGCCAGCAAATGCAATTCTGAGGTCAGCCCCTTATTTGGGGGGACACTAATATGTTGGGAAAAAAAAATGATGAAAATTTTTTTTTTTTTTTATTTTGTTATAATTTTCCTTTGTATTTTTATGGGAAATAAAAGTTTTTTGTTCTAAATTTTTCTTTTATTGTTTTCCTTAATATTTTTATACATAGAAATGAGATTCTTTCAAAAGTTCATTTTTACAACATGAGCATAAGGATATTTTTTACATAGTACAATTTTACATAAATTTCATGTGTAATTTAGTGCTGATAGATTTATACTTAACTTTATTGGTTAAATAACTGATTTACAGTAACAACTGTATTGGTTAGAAGGTATCTCGGTTTGCATTTTTATTTCCAAGTGTTTAAAAGTTCATTACAAGAATAATTTGTATCAATGTACACTATGTATCAAGCATTTGAGTTCATGGTCCACCAAATTTAGCAATTGTGGTCAAAGTTTTGGATGTAAAATCATGGTTTTTGCACAATTGACTCGAGAGATCTAGTCAATGACCCACAAAGAAGTCCATCTAGTCAATGACGCACAAAGAAGTCCATCTAGTCAATGACCCACAAAGAAGTCTATCTAGTCAATGACCCACAAAGAAGTCCATCTAGTCAATGACGCACAAAGAAGTCCATACAAATCCTTGGGATTCATAAGTACTTTTATGGGACTTCAACTAATGTCTCCAGTCAATTGTACAAATAATAAAAATTAAAACATGCTTTTACATCAAAAACTTTGACCAGAATTGCTAAATTATGTGGTCTAAAAACTCAAATATATGATACATAGTGTACAGTGATGCAAATTATTCTTGTAATGAAAATGTAAATACTTGGAAATTAAAATGCCAACTGAGATACCTTCTAACCAATGCAGTTATTACCCTAAGTCAGATATTTAACTAATAAAGTTAAGTATAAATCTATTAACACAAAAGTTTTGACAATTAAAATAGAAACAAAATTAGTCTAAGAACTTTTACACAAATATTTCACTGGATTTTATCTTCATAGAAATATCTTCTGACTTTGGCAACATTTAAAATCGAAGTAACAAAATCAGTCCAAAGAAATTTTATAATAAATATTTTACTGGATTTTAGCCTGATTAAAATTGGTTTTGATTTTGGCAAGAGATTTGGCACCATTTAAAAGTGGACAAAAATAGTCTAAAGAAATTTTACATAAATATTTCTATGACAAAGAAAACGGGGCAATAAAGATAGATAATAAATCTAAACTTGGCTTAAGGATGTAAATTGATTCTCTATCAAAGCAAGACTGTGAAAAAGCTAAATGAAAGTAGAACATATAAAAATCATAAAATCTCAAACTACTGTACATAGATCACATATTGACATAACTCGGCAAATTGTACTAATTAATCAGTAGAACTTAGCAAAAGACGACTATTTTCTTAAGTGGTACAGCAAAATTAGATGGCAATACAAGAGAACCACAAAGCAACCAATACAGCTTTTTTTCCTACACACAAATTTTTGTTTAATATATATTAAAAATCTATGCAATAATATTTCTGGCAATTTCTCCGGTAAATAATTAAAGAAAAGAAAAAAAAGTAACATGGTAATTTCTTCACAAACTTCTCAAAACTAGGAGAGAACTTGAAAAGTTTTAAAAATTCTTGTATTTTTCTCAACTTTTCATTAAAAATAGTTTGAAGTACTACAATTCTGCAACTTTTGGCCAAGGTAACAATTAAATGATTTCCAAGACAGACAATTTAAAAAAGAAACAGGAAATTGGGAGCAAAAACCATTAAATACTGATTCCAAAAAAGGAAAAAGACCCATTCCATGTTTACAAGGTCTATCAACATTTCTAGGCACAAGGAGGAAGCAGAGACTAGCCGCTTAAAATGACAGAGGATAGACAGTGGTGTGAAAACGCAATCTTATAACATCTCTTGGGCTAAAACAGAAACCGGACAGCTATTTACAAAGACCCGAAAGAGATCGTGATAAATAGAAAACATAGAAACAGTGATGACCAAAAAAAGCGATGCTATGCAGAGCCTTCAGAACAATCTTATCGGATAAGCATAAGGCAAAGGGTGAGAGGTCCTCTCCCCAAGCGATAACCATCTAAAACTCAACATTAAAAATTGAGGGAAACTTTATACAATATCAATCTCTTGAGTGAGCGATGATTTGGAAAAAAAGGTTAGAACTGTTAAGATTTGACAGTAGAGGGAAATAGGGCACCAGTTTCATGTGGAATTATGATGGGTGCATTTTACAGCAAACTTTAAAAACAAGTTTCATGACTGAGTGGCACCAAAAATAATAATGCTATGTCATTACAATTCCAAAAGATTATTCTTACTGTACCTAGTATAAAGGGCACCAGAGAATTAATGTTGAAATCTGCAAAATTATCCCAACCTGTAAATTGACACGTCAGCAAAGGACCCTGCATGGAGGGCATGATTTAAATGGAAACGAGAATATTAAACTAACAGACTGGATTTAATATAATGGCCTTTCAGTGAGATTAGTATATACAGTACAGTATATGCAAAAGCAACCATAAAAAAAAGTCTACAAAAAATATAAATCAGGGAACTTGCAATAAAATAACAAGTAATACAGTACTACAAGTAAAACGTCAAGACAGAACGTTGAAATGAAAAGTGATGAGCAGCTGAAGATTGCAAATTTAAGGTAACTTGTATTTTTCCTAACCATACAAAACCAGACACTTTTAATAGTAGCATGACAATCAGCGGAGCTGAGCAGCTGTTAAACTTTAACAAGGAAAACATAGCTGCTTACTGGGTGGAAGGTAAGCCGCCACTCGACAGGCAGCTCGGCTTTCACTTTGACCTTTGGCCCGGGTGCCTGCCAGGTGCTTGAGAGCGGCTGTGCAACTTGAAGGTGTAACAAACCATCGACTTTGAATGGGACACTTATCCTGAGGAGGGAGGAAGTTCTTAAGACCAAAGCTGGCTTGGCGAACCAACCCAGGAACTCCGGACTTTGTGTGCCCTCACTCTCGAGGGTCCAGTGCCTTGCACCTCCAAAGAGTGGTAGGAACGTGTGATAGTTTTTAAAAGCCAAAAGGAAACAGTGATTTTGGAGATAAATTCTCTTCAGCTTATGATTCAGAGCTATGAAATATTCTCTTTTGATTTAGCTTCTCAACGCCCTCACAGGACAGTAGCAGATCGTCTCGATTGCTTAAATCCCACATTGACAGGTCATCTGTCCTCACCACAAACTGTGGGGCATATAGAGAAGGAAACCTTCCAACGATCAATGGCATATGAGTGCTGTGTAATTATTAGACTTGCTTCAACAAGGCCAACACATTCAGGTATCCCCACCATAAATACAAAAATAATTTCTGGTACGAGGTCCAAACTACACAGTAAGTATTGACAGCAAACAAACCTGGTGTCCTTGACCAGTAGTTTTTCTGATCAAGGCGATACACAAACCTTTTCACCACATTCAAGTATCCCCATGATTCAGAGGTGTGCTCACCTACTTGAGTGTCCATCAGTGTCGATACTACCACAGCCGCAAGAGTTAGGATGGGGCGAAAGGTTACTTAAATTCAGCTCACACATCAGGTATTAATAAGTAACTGACGAGTTGACACTATGATAACAACTGCTGAAGCATACCTTCTACACCAAATATTGGGCGACAACCACTGCAAGGCCTAAAGAGCAGGTGTCTAGAATCTTGTATGCACCATTTATCAAATAAGAAAGGTAGTTTTCCTCTTTCAAGTTCCTGCTAACAGTAGCAACGATATCCAGTGGTTTTAGTGAAAACAATCTTAATTACAAGACCACGGAAATTATGAACCCTGGGAGAAGCGCTCCAAAGAGATGGAGACTTCATAATAGTCTTTTGTAGTCAAAGAGAAACTGTATTTTTGGTTACTCTCTTTCTTTTATCCATTGTTGACAAATAAGTTGGAGACACTGGGTTCGACAAGGTTCAGTCTTTATCAAATAGAGATACACTGCCCTAACAAGGCATAGTAGTAATTCAGTCCCTTCTCGAGTGATGAAAGTCAGATCAGTAACCACAAAAGGGTGGATTTTGGATCTTGCAGGAAGCTATGGTCGCAGCAAGCCCATGAATATTGTGAGCCCTGGGAGGAAGCTAGTTAACCCGAGAGTTTGAAGGCTCTCCAAACAGCCTCTTTCTCCATGTTTACCGATTGAATTGTGCTAACAAACAAAGATATGGAAGGACAGGTGGCAGGGAGCATTCTCTTAAGGTTTAAGTAAATTGCCTATACAGGAAAAAGTAACAAACTGTGTGAATCATCAGTTACCTTCTTAAATGACAGTACTGTAGAGGAGTGAAATCTGGTATCATTATTAGAAAGATTTTGGATCTTGGCTACAAATTCTGTAACAAAAGTAAATGACATATCTTTCCACTCTCTAGTTTGGAAAAAACAAAAAACAAAGATAGGTCATGAAGTTTGCTCAATCTTTTTGATGAAGCTACAGCTAAAAGGAACACTGTCTTTAGTAGTAGTAGGTCTCGATCTGAAGCCTTGTTGAGAGGAGTAAGAGGTGCCATTATGGTACTTGCCGAAGCCACAATTGCTGCATTACCACGTATATATGCCTCGGGAGGGGCCCCATCAGATGCTTCTCTCAAAGATAAACATGCAATTATAAACATAAAGAATAGTGGTCTAGAATGATGCAGTGTTCTGTAGATGATACCAGTGACAGGGATCTCAGTTACTTCAGAGTTAGTCTCGAAGTCCTTCTTTCAGAGGTGGTAGGTAAACGTTAACTGTGGAGATACAGTATTTACAAAACAACGAAGTGGAACTTAATCAAGTGCAGTTATTGCAGCAGAATTGGCCAATCTGGAAGCTCCTTGGAACTTCCATGATAAGATCTATAAAGTTAAGGTACCACTCCACCTGAAGCTGTTCTTACCAGGAGGTCTGGTTGCATTCAGACCTTGTTTAGGACCCAATAGATTAGTCAGAACTGGGGAAAGTCTTAAAACATTCATCCCCTCCCAAGAGGGATGGCCAGCATCTGGAACAGAACTGGAGAATATTGTGCTGCCAATTTTAGATTCAAATAATCATCAAACCTTTTTATAATTGAGGCAAATGATGGGGTTTCTCAGAACTCAAAAATTCAAAGACAAAAGAGAAGCAATTATCATCCTAGTTGACTGATTGTCTATTACTCCTACCACACTTATTTCACTGGGATGTAGAAGGCTGAGAGGTGAATGACATTCACATCTGCTATTAGGAAAGGAGGCGTAACAGTCTCTCCTTGTTTGTAAACATACTTTTCTGAAGTTATGCTGTCATTCATCAACACTACTGAGGGACTACTGATGGTTGCAGTAAAGTAGGGCAAAGCTAGATAAGCTACTTATGGTTCTAGGTAGTTATTATTATCATTATTATTACTTGCTAAGCTACAACCCTTGTTGGAAAAGCAGGATGCTATATGCCCAGGGGCCCCAACAGGGAAAATACCACAGTGAGGAAAGGAAACAAGGAAAAATAAAATATTTTAAGAGCAGGAACAAGTCGCCACTCTGTGGTAATCACAAGGACACTTGCTCCTTCCAAAGGCGGGCACCACATTTAGTGTGACACGAGGAAAATGGTGGGTATGGCTCCCCTGTACACTTCCTCTCAAAACACTGCAATTATCTGGGATTAGGTTTAAAATTGCCTGAAGCTACTTTAACTGATATACAGTATGGACAACCATAGCAAAAGTTATGTTAGTACAGTATTTCCATTTCTAGAAAGGCTTGAAAGGGCAAAGGTCATCATTATTATTACTATTATTACTCACTTGGCTACAACCCTAGTTGGAAAATCAGGATGCTATGGGCCCAAGGGCTACAACAGTGGAAAATAGCCCAGTGAGGAATGGAAATATATAAACTACAAGTAACTATAAAAGAGACTTATGTCAGCATGTTCAACATAAAAAAATTCACTGCAAGTTTGAAATGTTTAAATTTCATCAATTCAACAAGCAGATTAGGAAGAAAATTCTAGAATACTGTTTAGTGTTGAGCTTTATGATGGAGAGAGTATGACTATTAGAATTAACTGCAAAGGATAGTCAAATTAGCAAAACTTTTATACAACATGTATAGGCTAATGAAGTAACGAACAACGGAGGAAGATAATGTTTAGACCAGAAATAAGACATTTAAATAGACCGTAAGTTGAAATGAAATTCAGCAGTTCAAGAGATCAATACTAAAACAAGGCAGAATGAAAGAATTAAAACACTTCTTCAGAATATGTTGATAACCAAAAATTTTGACACTTTCTTAATACACCAACATTTTGTGCAATTGAAGAAGAGAAAGACCAAATGTGTTTCTCAAAAGTAAATTTGCTATCAAGAATCGCATCTTAAATTTTGTCATACACAGATAAAGAAACACAACAAACACAGAGCAACTGTCCTTGACCTACTTACAATCATTTTGAGTTTTGTTAGGGTTCAACTTCATGCCCATAATTTGCACCATGCACTAATTTCAGCTAAATCTTTATTGTGGTAAACTTCAATAAGGATGGATTTGAAAGAGAAAGGCCAGAAATTGGGAAGGAAGGCTTTAGCTTCTTGCTTTCTGCAGAGGTAGACACTAAAGGGGAGGAATCCGACACCTATTTGATTTTTCCCAAATCATGCAAAATTCACAAGTTGAGGTAAAGAAGCATTGCTTACCATGACAGGTGTCAGAAGGACCTTCCTCCAAGATTGGGGAAAGTTCTCATATTCACTTGAGAAATACTCATAATCCCAAATGTACTGAAAGCAAAGAAAAAGCATAAGACACAAAGCAAAGCATAGCATGGACAGCATCGAAGCAGCGTTTGATTGGAACAGCAACCCTGATATAGTTACAGCCTCTAGATGCTACGAATTAAAGAGGCAGAAAATGCTGAGGTTAAATGACTAGGTCATTCACTAGATGTGTCCTGAGTTATGACAGCTCCTCCAGTTCTATAGGTAGGAGTTAGCGTTTCCATATGCACATAGACCTTCCCCTGCCAAGAGAGGGTAGGTAGACATGATGACCTGATCAACCTCGGAATTTTCTTCATCTGAAAACTGCTTTATTAAGACCATCATGGTGTAAAGCTGAGATGTTGAAGGAAGGGGGTGTGACTGTAATTGAATGGTTGGTGAGATTGTTTAATGTGTATTTTGTGTTGTCAATGGTACCAGTAGATTGGGTCTGTGCATGTATTGTACCACTATATAAGGGTAAGGGAGATGTGCATGAGTGTTGTAATTCAAGAGGTATTAGTTTGTTGAGTGTAGTTGGAAAAGTGTATGGTAGAGTACTGAATAACAGGATTAAGGATAAAACAGAGAATGCAATCTGGGAAGTACAGGGGGGTTTTAGAAGAGGTAGGGGTTGTATGAATCAGATTTTTACAGTCAGGCAGATATGCGAGAAATATTTAGCAAAAGGTAAGGAGGTGTATGTTGCGTTTATGGATCTGGAGAAAGCATATGATAGAGTTGATAGGGTAGCAATGTGGAATGTGATGAGGTTATATGGAGTTGGTGGAAGGTTGTTGCAAGCAGTGAAAAGTTTCTACAAAGGTAGTAAAGCATGTGTTAGAATAGGAAATGAAGTGAGCGATTGGTTTCCGGTGAGAGTGGGGCTGAGACAGGGATGTGTGATGTCGCCGTGGTTGTTTAACTTGTATGTTGATGGAGTGGTGAGAGAGGTGAATGCTCGAGTGCTTGGACGAGGATTAAAACTGGTAGACGAGAATGATCATGAATGGGAGGTAAATCAGTTGTTGTTTGCGGATGATACTGTACTGGTAGCAGACACAGAAGAGAAGCTTGACCGACTAGTGACAGAATTTGGAAGGGTGTGTGAAAGAAGGAAGTTGAGAGTTAATGTGGGTAAGAGTAAGGTTATGAGATGTACGAGAAGGGAAGGTGGTGCAAGGTTGAATGTCATGTTGAATGGAGAGTTACTTGAGGAGGTGGATCAGTTTAAGTACTTGGGGTCTGTTGTTGCAGCAAATGGTGGAGTGGAAGCAGATGTACGTCAGAGAGTGAATGAAGGTTGCAAAGTGTTGGGGGCAGTTAAGGGAGTAGTAAAAAATAGAGGGTTGGGCATGAATGTTAAGAGAGTTCTATATGAGAAAGTGATTGTACCAACTGTGATGTATGGATCGGAGTTGTGGGGAATGAAAGTGATGGAGAGACAGAAATTGAATGTGTTTGAGATGAAGTGTCTGAGGAGTATGACTGGTGTATCTCGAGTAGATAGGGTCAGGAACGAGGTGGTGAGGGTGAGAACGGGCGTGAGAAATGAGTTAGCGGCTAGAGTGGATATGAATGTGTTGAGGTGGTTTGGCCATGTTGAGAGAATGGAGAATGGCTGTCTGCTAAAGAAGGTGATGAATGCAAGAGTTGATGGGAGAAGTACAAGAGGAAGGCCAAGGTTTGGGTGGATGGATGGTGTGAAGAAAGCTCTGGGTGATAGGAGGATAGATGTAAGAGAGGCAAGAGAGCGTGCTAGAAATAGGAATGAATGGCGAGCGATTGTGACGCAGTTCCGGTAGGCCCTGCTGCTTCCTCCGGTGCCTTAGATGACCGCGGAGGTAGCAGCAGTAGGGGACTCAGCAGTATGAAGCTTCATCTGTGGTGGAAATGTGGGAGGTTGGGCTGTGGCACCCTAGCAGTACCAGCTGAACTCGGCTGAGTCCCTGGTTAGGCTGGAGGAACATAGAGAGTAGAGGTCCCCTTTTTTGTTTTGTTCTTGTTGATGTCGGCTACCCCCCAAAATTGGGGGAAGTGCCTTTGGTATATGGATGGATGGATCATGGTGTATATTGTGATTAAAGAGTGGTACTCCTAACATATAACATGCACTTGGATGGCTCAGAAAGAAACCACCTCCCAGTCACCTGAGCATCGAGAGGTTCTCCATAGCCAACACTATGGCAGATAAGACGCATATCCTCATAAAACCTAATGCTTCATCTGGATCCAAATGTTTACTTAGAATCTGATAATTATAAATGATGAAGGATCTGGATCTAGGCCCAGCTCCTGACGGACTGATTCCTATTGAAAAATTCATTTGAAACTCTTCCTTCTCTGGAATATCTTACCATTCATGGCAAGAGACTGACTCGTAAGCAGACGATAGGGAAGGAAATCGGTCATGTTACGTTCTGGTGAAAAAGATTTGTATTATGACTGAATAAAGGATTTTGACGAAGGAAAAATCTATTTCTAGGCAAGGAACCTGTGTCGCCCAGTGAAATGTTCCTTATAGCACCATTTCTAAGGCATAAATATTGCTAAATATACTAGAGAAAAAAGAAATGCATGGAATGCCAGGAATTAACCCAGCTCGCTCACTCAATGAGTGTCAGTATAGTTACTGAGGCGTGATAGAACCACGACCATAGGTCCCTCACCAGTTAGACCTTTGCAATATAACATTATTTCTGAAATAAGTGGCATTTTACCCCAACTTTCCACTTGAAAAATACTCATTCACAATAAGGCTAAAAAGACAGAACTAAATCCTAGTCATTTAAGTGATAGCTGGTCACAATAAGAGGCAGGAGGATAACTCTTAGAATAAGAGATACAGTTTTGCACTCCCTTTTCTTATTAGATATTAATGTAACGTTCTAACCTCTATAAACTGGAAATTTTATATAATTTCATCTTTCCTAGCTATACAACCCAGAGTTATTTAAAAGGGGTAACTACTAATGATGCTTTCTATGACTTGCCAATCAAAACTTTGGTCGATTGCATCATGCTTCATTCCTGGGTAAACACAAAAACACAGCGGATGTGCAAGGAGCAAGAGGACACTTGGTCACAATGTCTCTTCATAACACTCACCTGGTCAAAGACTTACAGGGCAGTTGAGGCAGGACCCTTGGTAAATGACTCAGGTTTGTATAGCTACGAAAAATACGAATTGTTTAAAATTTGTAGTTTACTCCTACGCAGATACAAACTTTTGAGTCCTTCATATGGAGTTTTCCTTAGGAGGAAGGTCTCCATAAAGTTAAAAGGTATACCCTTCCTCTCTCGAAAACCTAATTACCATGAGTAATAACAAAAGATCGATGCATATTGTTAGAGGGCAGTGTAGCCAGCTTGTTAAAAGGCAAGGCCAAACTTCCAATTCTCCTCAGGAGTGAAGTATCCATGAAGCTGAGCGTTATACCCTTCCCTGATACAATTACTGTAAGTAATAGTAAGCAATCAAAGAGAACTGTCAGAGAACAGAGTATCCGGCTCACAACGAGGCAAGGCTGCTCGTTCAAAACCAAAATGGGAATCTTTGCCAGGGGTAAAGTGGTATGAACATCAAGGGATATATAATAAAAGAACCATTTTTAAGTATATCATTAAATATTGAAGGAATGAGGAGAAAACCCAAAGCAGGCTTTAAGTCCAATCAAGATCATCACCTGCCTTGAAATTCTTTAGCAAATAATGTCGAGAACAATTAGGCTTGAGGCTAGAACCAGCACATGTCCCATGAGAACTGACAGTTAGGTAATTTGTTGTGCTACCATCATAATGCCTATCAAGGAGGGTGTCCAAAGGCTTGAATGTGCCACCTTTAAGGTAATTGTCCGAAGATGGGTTTTCCCTTCCATTTGCCAGCTTGAGGAGATGTACTACCAAGTTATTTTTGCAGAACGCTGGGGTTGCGGAAAGCCTACATGTATTGTGTCCTTAGGCCTAACGATGCTTCCCGAGGATGTATAAACACTTACGATAGTTTCCCTTAATCAGAGACAGTGTTTCTGAACACATTCTTTGGACCGGTCAAAACTCGAACAAAATGGTTTGGGGGCCTAGTATTACCAAGTAGTTTTGCGGAAACTAAGGTTACGGCAATCCCATATAAATTGTGTGCTTAGGGGGGGTCCCTAGAGACACTTTCCCTAAGCATGCATAGATTCTTCTGAAAGTCTTTATTACTTATTGAGAGAGCGTGTCACTGACTAATTTCTTCTGGAGTGGCCAGAGCTTGCGAACAAAGAGGGAGTGATATGTCTTGGCTATTTGTTCTATCAGAAAAACTAACACTGCTCTATGGGACAGAAAAATAAGTTGTTCGTGGGATTGGGAACCTCTTTGAGAGACGCTATTGTGAAAGAGGTAACCTGAGATCTTTTCCCACCGGAGTTTGGATTTGTTCATAGAACCAGTAACAGGAGAGGTGGCAGATCCAGTGATAACATGTCGTTAGTTCATCCGGGGGAGGAGAGTTCTAATTACCTCAAACAAGGACCCGCCTCGTTCTAGAACTACATCTGAACTTCCAAGATTGAGATGGGATCTGTTTCAAAATTGCCAAACAGTCCTTAATCAAGGAGTAGTCTTGGAAGGCTCCCCATTCTAGAATCCCTAGTAAGGGTTCTATTTGACCAGAACAGTCTTCGTTGCTGATTATTTCCAGGGAAAACTACCGTTAGTTTCCTATGTGACACGTCAAGCAAACTCACTGCAACTAGTCTAAGAGTGATTCCTTACAGCACTCTTTTATTGGTCCGGTCGTCTTCTCAAGTTTATCTTGATAAGTTTCAAACCTGATGACGGTTTCTTATATCTAACAAGTTGTGGTGTCCATCTGACTCCATTGGATCTCCTGGTCTTATATTCCTGAGTCAAGGTGGGAGGAGGACATCAGCCATTACCAAAGTATTGGTTGAGAATGTTGGCTGAAAAAAAATCTGGCAAAATTAAAAGATTAAAGACAGAAAAACATTCAAGGACAAGCTTAATTAGGAGGTATGGAGGACATAACTCAACTGGTCATACCTGGTTCATACTCGTAGATAGTTATGACTGCTCTTACTCGGTGATGACCCAACTGCGCAGGGGGAATAACTGGCTTAAGCCTCTCCATAAACATCTATGCAAGGCTTCCTGACAGGAGTAAATGCGTATCTTACGGCTCTAAAAGTCCTTATCCATAAGCGACTTCTTAGCTTTTCTGGAGAAGCTATCTAGCCTCGGAAGGGAGTACCGAAGTCCGGTTTAACAGATGGACGGGAAAGACAAGTGGTCAACTTACGACTTCACAGTTGAGCTTTTATTCTTGATACATGGTCCCCCAAGGATATGGGAAGCCAAGGTTCCTCTGACAGAGGAGGGGTTCTGTGTACTCATAGTCTTCCAAGGCTAAACAAGACCCTCATCGAGGATACTCTCATATATAGCCGAGACATAGCTTCTCAGGATGGGTAAATATTTTCCCGGAGAAATAAGGTTCCGTCACCTAAAATCTGGTTTTGGGGATGCTTTCTCTTTATGAAAACAGGAAAGTTTCTGGTTTATGGTCAGACATCTGATCGTCACCACGTGGGGCTGGCTCCATTCCATATTCTAGAGAATTAAAGGGCCCATATTTCCATAACCTAATTTTCCCTATCATGATCTTGAGTCTAGTCAAGGGTACATGTTTGAAACAGTAGTCTTCTTCTCAGAAGGTAGTATCTTAAGAGATTTTCCTTCAGGTAGCCTTGGAAAGGGCTTGCACCAGGTACCTCACCAGAGTTTTGGGTAACCAACAGCCTGAAACCAACTTTTCTCTATTTGTTATCCCAACTACTAAATAAAAAAGAAGTGGGATACATCTAAACGAAATCCTACCTCCTACTGTGAGGCTGAATGAAATAGAAACTTGAACCAGGTTCTTCCCTTGCCTGCAGATGGTATTAGAATACTCTTGAGGAAGTGGATGTCTAACACCCGAGGCCAGAAATGTCCTCCTCAACACAGTTAGTGGAGATGTATCTAGTCTAACCAGGGTAGGGAAGGAAAGACAAAGGGGAGACCTATATCCAGAACATGCTATATCAAGGTTCAGAGACTGGTCCTCGACCAATTTTACTATCTCCTCCCGCACTTTAACGTCCACTCCCTACCTGTGGTAAGCCCGGGAAGGCACATATTCCTAGTAGGAGCCATTAAACCTGCAGCCTTTACCTTCCAGTGGTCTGAGTAGTTTGAACTATTGGATATGACTGTATCTTACACAATTCTCTCTGTGGGAGCTGAGAGGGTGGCATACCAGTTGTTGTATTTCTTCCTACCAAGGTAGTTTGTTCCCATCTTGCTATCTTTACTATTGCCGACTACCTCTGCCTGGGAGAGCAGAAAGTGGGAATTCACCAAATCAGACTTATAACTCTCCAGGGGGCAGCTGTTCCAAGCCTCTGGCCAAGATTACATCACACCTTTTTAAGACAGTTCCCCCATAGAGGGACGGCCTGAAGTGAAAGGATTTCTTGGGGTTTTGAGCCTGCTCATGACAAATCTTCTAATTGACATAAGACATAACGATCCTTTTGATTTTCCGTAGTCGCATAGCAGGATACAGTGTTGCTCTAGACCAATGGTCGAGCCATGATCAGGTATGGATCGCAAACATTGCTGCTAATTCCAAGTTCACTATTTCAGTGCTTGAAGAAACGGAGGAGAATGTAGTTACGTCCTTTATCTAGGCAGATGGAACTAGGCTAGTAAAATTCACTTGGAACAGTAATGGTCTCTGAAAGACCTCAGATGGTGCAAATAAATTTCTGCTCAAACGGGGCCAGAGGTAGTAACCCTGGGACCTGTTGGCTTCAAGAATTCTCAGAGGCCGAGGGCTGCATGTTAAACAGGGTTACTCTCTCTAGTTTGCCTGAAGAGGTTTAGTCCGTACTCGAGTTCAGGATTCCGTGAAGGGGAATCCCCTGAGCAGACAATCATTCATATCCATGGGGGTCACAGTTTGGGCCACCACCTAGACCTTTTAGGGAGGATATCTCAACTTTGATGTGTTAGAGAAAAGTTCTCATGCCTAAATCCAGCACATGATCTGACCTTGAGGGGAATACCCTGGGATTAGTTGTACGGTTGTCTTGCACGTGAAGAAAATCTTTCATGCACAGAAAAGTTGGCGCCCGTGATGACATCATCCCACACCGAGATGGTGGGGCGGAAGGCTTAATCTGGCTGAACAATGTTCCAGCCTAAATTCTGACAAGCGTTAGTTTCCGTAATTATCCTATTTGACTTCCCTACTCTAGTAGTTAAGGAAGGAGAAGGCAAGTGAAAAGGAATGCGTAGTTTGGAAAGCTTTGGGGGTTTGGACACAGCTGATGCGGTCCAACCACCCGTTGAAATATGACTGCTAAGAGCGCTATTGGATTCTTAGACTAGGAAGACAGTAATACACTGGATACCTCTCTTGGGTTCCAGCTCATTTCTTTTTTTGCCTACACATACATTGAATAGTCTGGCTTGTCTTTCCTCATACACCTGACAACACTGAGACTACCAAACATTTCTTCTTTGCTCAAGGGGGCTAATTACTGTACTGTAATTGTTCAGTGACTACTTTCATCTTGGTAAGGGTAGAAGAGACACTTTAGCAATGGTAAGCAACTCTTCTAGAAGGACACATCAAAATCAAACCATTGTTCTCTAGTCTTGAGTAGTGCCATAGCTTCTGTACCATGGTCTTACTCTGGGTTACAGCTCTCGTTTGAGGGTACACTCGGGCACACTATTCTACCTTTTATTTTAAATGGTGTGTTGGGCAGGCTTAATAGAAGGGCCATGGATGCCTGGTGGTTTACCAAGAGGTTGTCTTTTACTTATCTGTTTCTTTTTCTTTTCAAGACCATCCTTACTACCTTCCCGTTAGTTGAAGTGGCTATCCTGGAGGGTATTTAGCCTTGCATGGTGTATCGGCTCCTCTATGTTGACCAGTTTTTCGGATATTTTTTCTATATTCTATGAGTTTCATCAATTTCTTTATTTATAATTCTATACATATTGTTTTCGTTATCATTCTTGTTAATTTAGTTTTCCAGTATGATGTATCTTATTTTATTATCATTAATTCTTATGCTGTCTGGAGACATTGAGCAAAATCCGGGGCCAGTATGTCTTGAATTTCGTCCATGTCATCTGCTATAATGCAATGTTTGTGGTCTTCACGCAAATTTTCAAGACCTTATAGCTGCATCCAGACAGTAAAATATTCTTTAGTGCTCAAAAACTTTGGTTCCTAATATGATGCACTCATCTGAGCTTCTTATAACTGGTTTAAGGAAGCCAATAATTTTGAAAAGGGATGCCTTTCCTAGGGCCAGGGGAATGGCAGTGTATACTAAGACAGAGTACCCAGCTCCTCATAAGTGCTGCTTTGAATGTGGATGGTTTTATCTTCAATTGTCTTCTTACCATTATGGCTTAGATACAAGATGATAGAAAGGCCTCTTTTGTCTCTGTTGACAATTTCAATGCTCACCATAGGGAGTGATAAAATTCTGGTTCTCCTACCAATACAAGCAATTATAATTTCGCTTAAATAATTGAGTAAACAATCGAAAGCGCAACCTAACCTGACAACGGGGAAGGTGCTTCCCTCATAAGTACACCATTGGAGGCCCATGAAAGGTGAACGCCCTTGAGAAGAGAAAGACCGAACTCAATCTCTGAGAGGTCACACTCCCTTCGCTCAGTAATCTATAAGTTTCCCGTAGGAAGAGGGAAAGGCGAATACAACAGTTGAACGAGGAGGGTCCAAACGATGACGATTTCCCTGCGGTGGGGGCCGAGTCAACGGTAGGTTATCTGCCGATGGGGAAGACCGATGGACAAGGGGGGGAGAGGTTGGAAGGGAAGGTTCCCCTGCCTTGCACCAGTGTCTTGAGAACCTGTTGTTACGTATCACACGCACAGCACAAACACTGGAAAGGAAACTTACATTTCTACATATATAAATACATAAACATTAAGAATGTTTTGATAGATATATATATATATATATATATATATATATATATATATATATAATATATATATATATATATATATATATATATATATATATATATAAAATATATATATATATATATATATATATATATATATATATATATATATATATATATATATATATATATATATATATATATATATATATATATATATATATATATATAATATATAATATATATATAATATATAATATATATATATATATATATATATATATATATATATATATATATATATATATATATATATATATATATATATGATAGGAAAAAGTAAGTCAAAAGACAAAAGTTAATGGCAGTCCAAAATAGGCTAGGAGGAAGAGCAGATACAACCGGTCTCCATCCGAGCTAAAAGTGAGCTAAATCACCAGTGTGTGAATGGGAGCGCTAACAAGCTAACCCCGCTAACTACCGGTGTGGGTAGTTAACCCTCGCTAAATTTTAATGGGTCGTCATTTCAGCTTCGCAAAAAGTAATACCCCTAAATAGATAGCGTAGGTTTGTATTCCAATACGGAAAAACTTTGTAATACACAACAAAAAATGCAGCTGTTTCTGATCCACTGCAGGACAAAGGCCTCAGGTTTGGCGTTATCATGACACTGGCCACTGCAGACAGGTATTGGTGGCAGACTTTATCTTGCAAGACGTATCTTTAGTATCCATCAATATGATCTTGGTAGTTGCTGGGCCTGGCCTACCCGAAAAAAAAAAAAACATCACCGTCGTCCAGTAGGCACAGACTTATCATCATCGTCCTCCTCCATGTTCTGCAGGCATCCATCTGAAAGATTTAAATTATTTTAGTTTTAAATTGTACAGTATTAGTAATACAGATAAATACATTCTTATAAATAAATATCACTCGCCTATACTTCCTATCTTGGCCTTTTAAATAGTATACAATATTAAGAATATAATGTACAAGGAAGTCCCATCTTATGATAAGGGGCCACAAAATCAGGCATTGTATGTATACTTTATAACACACACACTATACAATAATGACATTTCTGTTAACCCTTCATTGATGTTGTAGCCGACACTTCCACTGGCCAGTTACTGACTTAGACCTCGATATTCTTTGGGATAATTCTTAACATGTTAAACTACAATATTACATGTCCGGGAGTGCTGCCAACGTCCTGTGGTACGGCAGGAGCAAATTAAAATGACAAATTTGTATTTTTCCTA
This sequence comes from Palaemon carinicauda, assembly GCF_036898095.1. NCBI lineage: Eukaryota > Metazoa > Arthropoda > Malacostraca > Decapoda > Palaemonidae > Palaemon > Palaemon carinicauda. The sequence goes on along the minus strand of NC_090744.1, from coordinate 65,404,402 downwards.
ACTATACAAACCTTGGCTATTCAATAGGGGTATTACTTTCAGCGTAGCTAAAATGACGAGCCATTAATTTTTAACGAGGGTTAACTACCCACACCGCTAGTTAGCGGGGGTAGAGAGGGTAGCTTGCTACCACTCCCCCCTCACACATCTGTGATTGAGCTCACTTTGCTTGCAGGTAGGACTTCAATAAGGATAGGGCTGGCGGGTAAGTTTGGTTAAATAGCTAAGGTTTGTATAGTTAGGAAAAATACAAATACTGTAATCTACGAATGTCATTTGTTCCGTAACTGGAATACAAACCACGCTATTTAATAGGGATGACTCACCCATTAGGAAGGGTGGACGTCCGTGCCAGTCTGGCTTTTTGGCTTTGCCCGGGGGCTCCTTATCTGTGTGTGTTAGCACTCAAGAAATAAGGAGCCCCTGCACCTCGCTAAAACCTTGCTACGCAAGATCTGCGGCCTAAGCAAGCTGTGTGTGAAGGTATGAAGAAGTGTGACTTGTCCTAGAAAGTTGTACCGAAGTTCTTAAATGGATAACTGTGCATTAGGACTTTCCCAATACCGCCTCGTCAGGGTACATTGGTATTAATCTTAATATTAGGTACACAAGGGAGCATGGTTTACCTGCAGTGGTTTGAGGTCAGCTATGCAGAGAACCCAGGATGCTGCTTTCACCAAGAGAGGATGTTGAAAAAAAGAATAAGGGCCAGTCAAACCATTTTATTCATGCAGACTAAAACTTGGTAACAATACCCTCAACCCTCTGCTACTTGTCCAATAAGGAGCTTGAGGTTTTAAACCAACTCTTGTGCAGCCACCATAAGACCGATAGAAAACATATAGTCTCTCCTGTGGGTCACGTCTTGCATGTAGTGGGATGTGAACGTGTTTTGACGTTTCCACACCCCAGCTTGAAGAACCTGCGTCACTGAATAATTTCTTATGAAGGCCAGGGACGTAGCAATGCCGCTGACATCATATGCTCTGGGGGGATGTGACAGAGGAGGGTCTGGATTCAGTGCAAGGTCAATGACCCTGCAAATCCATGCTGAGATGGTCTTCTTGGTGACCCTCCTCTTAGTCCTTCCTGTGCCGACGAGTAGTGCTGGCACACGAGGACGGGCTGCGGCATTTCTCTTGAGGTACAGCCTCAAGCTCTTTACGGGACATAGTAAGAGATGGTCTGGGTCATCTGTTACGGTATGGGGACTAGAAATCCGGAGGGAGTCGAATCGAGGATCCGCTACTCCCAGGTTCCGAGTCTTAGCAATAAACTCAGGGACGAAACTGGACATTACCTCTCCCAATCCCCTTGAATGGGCGATGTCGTATGAGAGACTGTGAAGTTCACCGACTCGCTTGGCCGAGGCCAAAGCTAGCAGGAACACCGTCTTTCAAGTCAGGTGGCGATCTGTTGCCTGGCGTAATGGTTCATAAGGAGGTCTCTTAAGAGACCCGAGAACTCGAACCACGTTCCATGGGGGAGGTCTCACTTCTGACTGAGGGCAGGTAAGTTCTTAACTCCGTATGAGTAGAGAAAGCTTTAGCGATAAAGAAATGTCAATTCCCTTCAGTCTGAAGGCGAGGCTTACGGCTGAGCGATAGCCTTTCACTGCCGAGACTAATAGGCGCATTTCTTCACGCAAATACACGAGGAACTTCCCTATTGCTGGAATAGTGGCATCGAGTGGAGAGATACCCGTTCCACACCCACAGAAGACTTTCCACTTTGCCTGGAAGACTGCTGCTGATGATTTCCGCAGATGGCCAGACATCCAAATCGCAACTTGTTGCGAAAATCCTCTCTCAGAGAGATGATGCTGGATAGTCTCCAGGCATGAAGTCGCGCTACGGATTTGTGGAAGATGTTGGTGTGTGGTTGTTTGAGTAGATTGTGTCATGGAGGGATTTCTCTTGGTGGCTCCATTAGGAGTTGCAGAAGGTCCGGGAACCATTCTGCGTGATGCCATAGCTGAGCTATGAGTCATTGAAAGATTGACTAATGTTCTGCTCTTGTTGAGTACCCTCCTCTTCAGACAGAACGGGGAAAAAGGCGTAAACGTCGATGTTGTCCGACCGTTGCTGGTAAGCATCTTGCCAAAGATGCCTGGGGCCTGGGACTGGGGAACAGTACAGCGGGAGCCTGAAGTTCAGGGCCGTTGCGAAAAGATCCAGAGTCGGAGAAAAAGTCAGGACTTTGTTGGCTACTATATGATCCAAAGACCACTCGGTACTCACTACACGAGATGCTCAGCTCAGGTTGTCGGCGAGCACATTCCTTTTGCCTGGAATGAAGCGTGCCGATAGTGGTATCGAGTGGATTTTGGCCCATCTCAGTATGTCTACTGCTAGATGGGAGAGTTGCTGCGAAAAAGTACCTCCTTACTTGTTGATGTAAGCCACTACTGTGGTGTTGTCGCTCATCACCACCAATGAGTGGCTTGCCAGAAACTGTTGGAACTGTTGAAGGGCCAAAAAAGATGGCCTTCGTCTCTAGGACATTTATGTGGAGGTACTTTTCTGACTCTGACCAGAGGCCTGAGGTCGTGTGGTGCAGCACGTGGGGCCCCTACCCCCTTTTTTAGAAGCGTCCCAGAACAGCATCAAATCCGTGGGGGGGGGGGACAGGAAGGTCCACCCCTTTTCGTAGATTCTCGTCTGTCACTAGAGGTCTGTCAGTTCCGCAGGTCCCATGGGGATCTGGATGTCCGAGGAGTCGTGGGATTGATTCCACCGGGACTTGAGTCGCCACTGGAGGGATCTCATCCTGAGGCGACCATTGGGAACTAGACGGGCCAACGATAAAATGTGACCAAGAAGACGTAACCACGAATGGGCCGGAAGTTCTTCTCGTCTGAGAAAAGGTCTTGTGACCTTTCTAAGCCTTGTCATCCTGTCGCCTGATGGAAAGGCTTTGTTGAGATTGGTGTCTATGATCATGCCTAAGTATACCAGTCTCTGAGTAGAGAACACTTTTCGAGATTTACCATGATCCCCAGATACTGGCAAAGTCTCAGAAGTTTGTCTCGGTGTTGAAGAAGGGTCGACACCGAGTCTGCTAGGATCAGCCAGTCGTCCAGATAACGGAGGAGACGGATGTCAATTCTGTGTGCCCAAGATGATACTAGGGTAAACACACTGGTGAAAACTTGTGGTGCTTTGGAAAGACCAAAGCACAGCACCTTGAACTGGTACTTTCTGTTGTCTAGGCTGAATCTTAAGTCCAGCGTACACATCAAGTCTTGCGGTCTTACTCCTAGTCTGACCGTGTCTGCCGTCTCCATGCTGAACGGAGTTTGTTTGACAAACTTGTTCAGGGCTGACAGGTCGATGACTGGTCTCCAGGTTCCAGCGGCCTTTCTTACAAGAAAGAGTCGACTGAAGAAGCCTGGGGATCCATCGAGGACCTCTTGGAGAGCGCCCTTCTTCAACAGAGTCTGGACTTCTGCTCGAAGGGCTTGCCCCCTTGGCGATCCCATGGCCCTGGAATCCTGGTCAGGGGAGGTAGAGATGTTATGAACAGGACGCAGACCTAGACGGATCAAGGAGATTGTCCAGGAATCGCCCCCGAGTTGCTTCCACCTGTCTGAGCAACTTTGTAAGCATCACCCTCCGTGGTGAAAATGCAGGGGGAATGCCTATCCTAGCATATGCGACCTCGGCTGCTCCCTCTAGGATTCTTTCTTCCCCTGGAGGACTTTTTGCCTTTCCTGTCCTTGACAAGAAAAGGCTTAGACGTCACAGTCTTCGCTGCTGTTTTCGTCGTCGTTACGGTCTTGGGTGGACGGGACTGTTGGGGTGTTAAAGCCTTATGGAGGAGGGAGTCTTGATGAGACTTCCTCCACCTCTCAGCAAGAAGTTCCACATCCTCAAGCTCAAACAGATGGGACCCCTCTAGGGAGGAATGTCTGAGCCTGTTTATCTCGACGATAGGGACATTCTGGTGGAACCTCTCAGACACTGTATCTCGACGTTTCAAGAGGGCGTTTGCCCACAAGTTCAAGACTTGGTGGGCAAGAAACTCAATCGTGCAAGTGCCTGAGAGAAGGAAGGTTTCCATAGTTTTTCTAGTATGTTCCTTGGAAAAATCCTTGGACCGTATCAGGATACCTAAGGTCCCTAACCAGATGTCCAGCCACGAAGTAGCTTGCATAGCATACTTTGTGACCACCTGATTAAGGATCTAGGTTGTCGAGAACGAGACCTCCGGGTTGGAGCCTCTCAAGAGGGATTCCCCTGGTTCGCTCTTCCAGAGTGTAGTGAAGAGGAAGAGCTGAACTGGGTTCCTCCAGGATCTCGAAGTACCTCCTCTGCTGTACGCAAGGAGGTGGGAGGAGCTTGTTCGTGGTACCGGCACGGTTGGAGGAGGAAAACTCAGAGAGCTGTAGGGAGATCTTATCCCTGGTACTCTTCACTCCTTGAGACCAGGGCAGGGCTGCACTGGTCTTTGAGGGTTTCTGAGTACTAAAGATGCAGTCTCAGACCGTGTCTTTGCCCTGTCGAGGGAGTATCTCTAGGTCGGAAAACCCATTGAGAACCCTCATTAGAGTCAGAACCTGACAGAATGCATGCTCTGACTCTTGCTGGTCTCCTGCTGTAGAACTTGCAGCAAAGTCTTCTATCCCCAAAGGCTCTTCTTGGGGTGAATAGTGGACATTCCCTGAGTGGCTGGCTGTCTCCATCCTAGCCCTAGTGGAGGACTTTGGCAGTGTTTTGAAGTCTTTGGATTCCTTCCGAGGAAGGAGGCAAGACTCCAACATCAATGATCTGTGTAGCATGTCCCTCCTGATCTTAGATTGCAGGGAACTCTTGGCGTGGAGAGGTTTCCTCCATTGGTGCAATGGAGGAGTCTCTCTCCACGCGCGGTTCCCTTGGTGACGGGAGGTCTTCGTCCGACAGGAGAAACAGGAAAACTTGTCTCAATGGTCTGCATGGAGTCAGCTTCGCCCTCGGGGAAGTGACCGCGTCAGAAACTCCGCTTTTCCTCTTCAAAGGGGTAGAGGAAGCCATGGTTCCGTGCCTTAGGTCTAGAGCTATAGGTCGCTCTGATGAGCAATCAGACAGGACAAGCTTGAAAGCCTGTGTTACGGCTCTGACTAAGACACTGAACCAGGGCTGCTGGCTGACGGATGCACTGTCAGACTCATCCCCTGAAGGGAAAGGGACCGAAGGTTCCCTACGAGGAATCACTGTAATAGGTGGGTCTGCTTTAGACAGCAGTTTAGAAATCCTGAACCCCCCTGCTTGAAAGTGTTTCCCTTCTCCCGCAGTGCGCGTTGGAATGCGTTTGCGGGGAGGGGAATGAGGTGATGGCGACCTTGCCGGATGACGTATCTGTGCTCGTGCCTGTTGGTGCGCGTGTTCGCGCGCAGGAGAAAGTTGGGGCGAGCGTGGGAGAATCTTGGAGCATGCGTGGGTGCGCAGGAGTGTGTTGGCGCACGTCCGTAGGAGAGCGTTGGCGCGCGGGCACATGGTGGGGCGCAGAGTTGGCGTGTGGGCACATGGTGGCGCGCTGATGAAAGTTGGCGCGTAGGTGAGGGCGGCAATGTGGTTGTCGTCTTACCTACAGACTTATGCACTGGAGAGTGATGGGGCGCAGGTATTTGCCGCGCTGGTTGGCGAGCGAGCGATGAAGGGCGCACATGTTGGCGCGGGGGAGGGCGCTGGCGCGGGGGAGGGCGCTGGCGCGTAGGAGAGCGCTGGCGCGGGGGAGGGCGCTGGCGCGTAGGAGAGCGATGGCGCAGGGGAGGGCGCTGGCGCGTAGGAGAGCGATGGCGCGTGGGAGGGCGTTGGCGCGGGTAGGAGAGCGCTGGCGCGGGGGAGGGCGCTGGCGCGTAGGAGCGCGCTGGCGCGGGGGAGGGCGCTGGGCGTAGGAGAGCGCTGGCGCGGGGGAGGGCGCTGGCGCGTAGGAGAGCGCTGGCGCGGGGGAGGGCGCTGGCGCGTAGGAGAGCGATGGCGCGGGGGAGGGCGCTGGCGCGTAGGAGAGCGATGGCGCGGGGGAGGGCGCTGGCGCGTAGGAGAGCGCTGGCGCGTAGGAGAGCGCTGGCGCGGGGGAGGGCGTTGGCGCGTAGGAGAGCGCTGGCCCGGGGGAGGGCGCTGGCGCGTAGGAGAGCGATGGCGCGGGGGAGGGCGCTGGCGCGTAGGAGAGCGCTGGCGCGGGGGAGGGCGCTGGCGTGTAGGAGAGCGCTGACGCGGGGGAGGGCGTTGGCACGCAGGAGTGTGCTGGCGCGTGGGCGAGCGTTGGCGCGCAGGAGATTGTAGGCGTGTTTGCGCAGGAGAGCGCAAGTGGGCTGTGGTGTGCTGGTGCGTGGGTGACCCTGGGCGTGTGCGCGAAGGTGATCGTGGGCGCGTGAGCATGTAGCGTGCAAGAGAGCGCCGACGTGTCAGTGAATGTTAGCCTGTAAGCGTGTGAGGCTGCTGCCGTCTGTGAAGGCGAGCAGGTTGATGGGCACGCCAAAGCACTGTAGAGTGATGATCTGCTGGTGGGCGCTGAAGGTCTGGGCGTGTGGTGCGCAGGGCGAGTGTGATGGCGCACAGCTGCGCACTTAGGTGGAACTACAGTGGGCTCTACAGGCGACAGGAATGGTGATGGAAGGTCGGCAGGTCTGGAGGATGGATGGTCGAAGTGTCCTTTGTAAGGACGACCATCCACAGAAGGAGATCACAAACTATCTGCAGAGAGGTCCAGGACCGAAGTCAAAAGACTGGTTGCAGGTGCAGTGATGGATGATGTATGCAGGTCTGGCCGGGGCTCCTCTTCGGGGGACTGCAATGCTGACGTTGAACCAAATAGGCGCCTCGAGGGGAGACTTCTAAGGCGAAGAGGAAGGCGAGCATTTCGACGGATACACCCTCCGGGGGCTGTTGGATCAGCAAGCTGACCATCAGCAGTACTCCGAAGGGAAGTCTCTATAAGTGAACTCCCCCGAGGGGAAGAAACACTTGCAGGAGAGACCAACGTTGAACTTAGTTTCCCCCTCGTAGGATGGTCAGGAATGAGGGAAACCAAGTCGGCAGCTACAGCTGTGGAGTTTGGAGTGGCAGAGGAGATGCATGACGCCACACGAGACCCCTTCAACACAACAACGTAGACTAAAGTCGGGGATCTACCTCTGACGGCGACGATAATTGCTTAACAGAAGCACCTATGCGGATGAACTGCAGCAGGGCTTCCTTGGAGGGCGAACCCATCTGAAAAAGGGAAGTTAGTTACAAGGCCTCACCATGGGAGAGAGGTGGGGCTGCTTCGCTAGGGGAGGCAACATCACCTCTCGAGACCCGGGGTTGGTCAATAATAACTTGGTCTACACTACTACTCGAAGTCTCTCGTAAGAGACCGAACGTGTAGGAGCTTAGGGGGAGGGTTGGGCGACGGAAGAAGAGGTCTTGGGTTTTTCTTTCTTTGAAGGAGAAACATCCCGCTTGGACTACTTCTTCCGCCGTCGCGCAAACCTCTCCCACTGGGAGGAAGATCACTCCCTGCACTTGTTAACACTATCCCACCGTTGACCTCTGCAGGAAGGACAAAGGGCGTGAGGATCAGTCTCAACCACCGACATACATGTTCCACAAGGGCGGCCGGAGAGTCCAGGGCAGGTGCGCATGGTCGCAGAAGTCAACTTCACACACGCTCAAAGAGAAAGTGAGAAAACAAAATGGGGTTAATGGCCGCCAAAAGTCGGCGAGGATGAAGAGCGGCAACGACCATTCAACATCCAAGCCGAAAGCAAAGTGAGCTCAATCACAGGTGTGTGAGGGGGAGAGGTACTAAGCTACCCTCCCTTACCCCCGCTAACTAGTGGTGTGGGTACTTAACCCTCATTAAAAATTAACGGCTCGTCATTTCAGCTATGCCGAAAGTAATACCACTATCAAATAGCGTGGTTTGTATTCCAGTTATGGAACAAACCTACATTAATACTGTTAGCTTCTATGTGAAGGTCCAGCACTTTGTTGCAGTAGAGGGGCTTGAGTGTCCCAATGATGGGCTGGGCAATGGCGGAGGGGTAGTTTATCCATCCTGGCAGGCTCAACCATACCGCTAAGGCCAGTTCTGAGAGACCAGACCAAGACTGGACCCCTATAGGCCTTCTCTTTTATTTTAAGATAGGCAAAGGCTAGGAGAAGGAAAGCTCCAAAATCAAACCAAACAAGACCCCAACGGCGGAGCTTCCCAGCACCGGCGGAAGAGGGCAATGCCTGTCGGGCAGGCAACAAGGCGGGCCTTGACATAACAAGAACCCGGCAGCCCGATGCAACCAACATCGGAGAAGCCGCCTGTCTCATATGTCTTGAGCCGCGGTGGAAATGATGTGGGCCAAGTGTGTGTGCGTGGCCGTTGCAAAGCCACGACCACCCAAAACAAAATACCTAGCTACTGGCATTCTGTCGTTTCCTCCACCCATCACCATCACCACCACCAGCAAGTCCTGAGGCGACAGCACCGTGGGTGAAGGGGGCAGGCCTGGATAGCTGGAAGCCCTTAGCCCACGACTGCACTCAGGCGGCGAGTCTAAGATTCAGTCGCTCTCTGGTGACGGTGCCGTGACACCAGAGTTCGGCAGCTGGACCCGTGACTGGGCTGGCCTATTGAGGACACCGCAGCCCACCCCACATGGGGAGGCCCCTAGAAAAGGTGGGGTAAACATCGGACACGGCAAACCCGTCTGGTCAGCTCACCGCGGCTGGCGGACATCCCACTAAAGCGGTCGAAATAACAAGAAAAAAATATTAACCTTAGGTGCGTGGAACATCCGCACCCTCCAAGACGTGACGAACACCAACCGCCCGGAACGACGTACAGCCCTCGTCTGCAAGGAGCTAGCCCGCTTCAATGTTGATGTGGCGGCTCTTAGCGAGACCAGACTACCTGAAGAGGGCAACATCAGGGAAGCTGGAACAGGCTACACCATCTTCTGGAAAGGCAAGGCCCTAGAGGAGCCTCGCATCCACGGTGTCGGCTTCGCCATCCGTTCCCAGCTAGTGCAGCAGCACAACCTCGCTCCCAAGGCCATCAGTGAGCGCCTGATGACTGTCCGCATCCCCATCACGCGGGACAGACATCTCACCCTGATCTCTGTCTACGCCCCGACTATGACCTCAACCGATGATAACAAAGCTGCCTTCTACACCCAGCTCGACCGCACCATCCAGGCAGTGCCCGCCAATGACAAGCTCGTTGTGCTTGGCGACTTTAATGCCCGAGTAAGCAAAGACCATCGCCTGTGGGAGGGAATCATCGGCCGCCATGGCATTGGAAATTGCAACGCCAATGGCCAACTCCTACTGGGTCTGTGTGCAGAACACCAACTTGTGGTAACCAACACTATCTTCCAGTTACCAAAGCGACAAAAGACCACATGGAGACACCCACGGTCTAAACACTGGCACACCCTGGACTACGTCCTGACCAGAGCCAGAGACCGAGGAGACGTCCGCATCACCCGATCCATGCCCGGAGCGGACGACTGCTGGACGGACCACAGACTCCTCATCTCCCGACTCTCCGTGACGACCCTACGACCACCCAGAAGGGCACCTGACAGCGTACCACACCAACGCTTTGATTGTAGTAAGCTCCGTAACCCGCAGGTGGCACAGAACTACAAGGAGGCCTGCGAACAATACCTCGCAGACCCTGTGGGTCAGGCCACTGTCGAGCACCACTGGACCACCCTCAGAAACGCCATGGCCCGTGCCGCGGAGGAAACACTAGGCTTCACCACCAAGAAACGGCAGGATTGGTTTGATGAGAATGATGCTACCATCTCTCTTCTCATTGAAACCAAACGACAAGCACGCCTGACTTTGGAAAACCAACCAACAGCAGCTAACAAATGTGCTCACAAGGTGGCTGAAGCTGGTTGCCAAAGAGGTATCCGTGAAGCCCAGAACACCTGGTGGCAAAGAAAAGCTGCAGAAATACTGAGTTTCGCTGACCAACGTGACCTGCGCAGCTTCTATGCAGCAACAAAAGAAATATTCGGTCCCACACGGTCATCAGTGGGCAGCCTGAAGGACGCGGATGGGGCCACGACCATCACCGACAGCGAGGGCATCCTGGCCAGGTGGAGGTCTCACTTTGAGAACCTCCTCAATGACCAAGCAGACACCCCAGACGATCTCCTGCGAATGACCCCGCAGCATCCCGTCCGTCACTGGATGGCACTACCACCCTCCATCCATAACTTCAACAAGGCCCTGCAGCGCATGAAGCCCGGCAAAGCCCCAGGGCCAGACAACATCCCGTTGGAGCTCCTCACTCACGGTGGCCCCGGCTTGAGGTACCGTTTGATGCTCCTTATACTGAAAATATGGGAGACCAAGACCCCCCCCCAGTGACTTCCGCGATGCAAACATCACTACCATCTTCAAGAAGGGAGACAGGGAGAACTGTAACAACTACCGGGGAATATCACTACTAAGCATCGCGAGTAAGATTTTCGCTCGGATTCTCCTTGACCGCCTCCTTATTCTCGCAGAAGACGTCCTGCCAGAGTCCCAGTGCGGCTTTCGACCTTCCCGCGGGACCATAGACATGATCTTCTGTGCGCGACAACTACAAGAGAAGAGCCTCGAACAACAACAGCCCATAATGTTCATCTTCTGGGATTTGAAAAAGGCCTTCGACAAAGTACCTCGACCTGCCATGTGGGCTGTCCTCAAAAGATATGGCTGCCCACCCGATTTTGTCAAGCTGGTGCGTGCCCTCCATGACGGAATGGTTGGAGTCTGGCACCAGAACTCTCTTTCAGACCCATTCCCCATCAACGGTGGCCTGAAGCAGGGCTGTGTTCTGGCCCCGACATGTTTCTCGCTATACACCGCAGCAATGCTCAACGAGATTCCCCCAGACACACCCTCAGTCGACCTACGTTTCCGCATGGATGGAGGCGCTTTCAATCTCGCTAGACTCCGCACCAGAACCAAGACCACCTTGTGTGCAGTGCGAGAACTGCAGTATGCTGACGACAATGCCACCCCAGGTCAGACGGCAGAGGACCTGCAGTCGTTAGCTGATGCATACAACTCTGCCTACGAACGTTTTGGGATGCAAGTCAACTCAGACAAAACCAAGACCCTCGTCCAACATCCACCAGGACTGATGCTCCCCAACTTCAATACCACAGTGAATGACCAACCGTTAGAACAGGTGGACCAGTTCTCCTACCTAGGGAGCATCCTAACATCAGCTCCCACAAGCAAAAAAGGACGTGGAGAACAGGATCAGGGCAGCCCACTCCGCCTTTGGCCGACTCAACCGCCGCGTATTTAACAACCACGCACTGAAAATGACCACCAAAATAATGGTGTTCAGGGCAGTAGTCCTCTCCACGCTCCTGTATGCATGTGAAACATGGACGCTATATAGTAACGATCTTAAAAACCTAGAACGCTTCCAACAAATGAAACTGAGGCAGATCTTGAAAATCCCCTGGGAGAGCCACACCACCAACATTAAAGTCTTAGAACGTGCCTCGCTGTCCAGCGTGGAGGCCACCATCATCCACCACCGCCTCCGCTGGATAGGACACGTGCATAGGATGGATCCATCTAGGCTCCCAAAGAAAATATTCTACGGAGAACTGACCCAGGGCACCAGACCACGAGGAGCCCCGAAAATGCGCTATAAAGATCAACTAAAGCGCACCCTGGCTCTAACTGACATCGATCCTTCCTCGTGGGAAGAAACAGCCAGGGACAGGAAAACCTGGAGGAGTACAGTACACCATGGCACCGTGGACTTCGAGGAGAGAAGGAGACAAAATGAGGAGGCTAGGAGGAGAAGAAGGAGAGAGCGATTAGAACAGCCCCGCCCACCACCTACCCTCCCTTGTGAACACTGTCCGCGACTCTTCCACCACAGACTAGGACTTAACAGCCACATCAGGCATAAGCACCCACCCCACAGATAGGAGGCTGATGGCTAACGACAGAACCCAATACTCGGACACGAGTGGGCGCCGACGACGACGACGACGAAGTACAGTAATCATCATTCATTTACAATGTAGGAACAGAAGTAATGTGAATTTTATTTCATATTCAACACTTGAGGACAAGCAACAAAATCGAAAGATACACATCAAACTGAGCTAAAGTGGGGTATTACTCTTAAGTTATTGTGCTTTCTTTGCCACCCCCCCCCCCTTTTTTTCTAGCAAACTGGTATCTAATCACGGGAAGGTTCAACAAGGAGTCAGTATTTTGTCTGCTTCCAAAGAAACAATATCTTGGTTAAAAGATACTGTATTTGAATGAAGTTCAGTGCTGTTCCCCCTATTGAAGTGAAAGTCCCAAACTTTATATAAAATTTTCTATGGCTGATGCTCTTGTTATATGCTGACATGTTTACAGCTCCCAGCCATGCATAGCTGCTGCCCTATCAGGAGGTTACTTGGTGAATGCATGACTACCCTTGTTCTCATTACTTATTCCAACCTGAAAATCTGTCTATAGCTAAAGGAACTTTTCCAACACAGCACTGAGAGGAGGGTGGGTGATGCTCGTGAACTTCGGAAAGTACTGATACAACTTCTTAATGGAAAATTTGTGTTTACATTAATTCAAAAAGTCCATTTCTGAATCCCACACTAAAAGCAGGCAGTAATGGCGATGTCGAGGTTCAGTAAAGTCTACCCAAATATGAAAGCAAAAAGCTCTCTCTTGTGCAATTGTTCCAAACCCCTCACGGTTTTGGGAAGTATTAGCAACTGTACCTTGTAGAAATTATCTTGATCTGTATATTTCCAAACATCCAGAACAAGTTACCCTGTTCCAAAACCCACACATACACTTAACTATTTCCAAACTCAAACACATCATTATTACTAGCTAAACAACAGGCCCTGTTGGAAAAGCTTTCCTAGTTTATCACTGGAATCTGGTACGAGAGAAAGGATCCCCAGGATAAGACTACAGGGAATTTCTTTATTACTTACTCGGGCAATTCTTCTCCACCTGTATTTTGGCATGACATCATCATCTTGCTAATGCTGGTATGAACCCCAGTATATATATGGGCCTCTAATTGTGGTCATCATTTAGTTATTGGATAAAAAAGCTCAGTAAAAAATCCACCCTCATAGTTGTTGAAAGATTCCATCTGCAAATTTCATATAAGTCATTAGTTTTAAATTGCAGTATTAATATAGTTGAACACAGTTGTATAAAAAATAACCTTATCCTATACTGTCTTTCAATCTTGGGCCTGTAAAATAGTAAAGAATGTCCTCAATTTACAACCGTAACAGGTTCCAGAAAGCTGATGATAATTCAAATTATGTTAAATTTTGGCCAAATGTAGGATTCACTCAACTCCCATGTCTACAATTTTCAGCTGCAAAAGTAAAGAAAAATTTTTTTATTACTGTATTTCCTGATGAACTTTTGACACCATCTAAAATTTATGATTTCAGTTGGAATTGTCTATCTCTGAATGTTTGTTCATTAAGTGTTAAGGACCTTCAGTATATTAATAATAAATACAGAAGTTCTATCTTGTTATGATACTAGGCCAACATATCAGGTATTAGGATTGAGAAACCAGTTTGTCCCTTTGATAACTCAACCTAGTAGTCAATCATGACCTTTCTGTTACCCTTCACCGAGGTCGAAGCTGAAACTGCTCTTAAAATTATGGGTCTGTTACCAAAGGTGACCTCGATGAATGCCTTAGGACAATTCTCAGTCAAGTCCTCATAATACCTTTTAAATCTATTGGACTCTATACTCTTATTCAGAAATCAAAGAAATATGATACAATAAGAATCTATTAATTTCATTTTTTAGATGGATTAAACAATTATATTGCTCTATACATTGCATTTATTTAATATTAAATTCAATACTCAATTCAACCAACGTTGTGTTCATCACAAATAAAAAATCTGATATCTATAATCAATTTTTTTTAGCGAGACAGATTTCCACAGACTCACAGCGGTGCCATTTTAGCTCGGAAATCTTTCCTGATCGCTGATTGGTTGGACAAGATAATTCTAACCAATCAGCGCTCAGGAAACTTTCCCAAGCTAAAAGGGCACTTCTGCGAGTCAGTGCAAATGCGCCTCATTAAAACAAATTGACTATAGGTTACCCACTTCCTCATTTCCTTTCTAATACTGTCTTCCTTCTTTAAATCAACTATACGAGATGACCTGGGTACGCCGGGGAGAGGCAATCATTAGATGCTGGGAGCAATGTACCGTATTATTACTAGCTAAGCTACAACCCTAGTTGGAAAAGCTGGATGCTATAAGCCCAAGGGCTCCAACTCGAAAATAGCCCAGTGAGGAAAGAAAATAATGAAAAATGAATAGTGCACCTGAGTGCACCTTCAAGAAAGAAAACTCTAACCCAAGGCAGTGGAAGACCATGATAAAGAGGCTATGGCCCTACCAAAGACTAGAGAACAATGATTTAATATTGGAGTGTTTTCTATAAGAGCTGCTTCCCATAGGTAAAGTGTCTTCTATCCTTACGACAATGGTTTAATATTGGCATGTCCTTCTCCTATAAGAGCTGCTTACCATAGCTAAAGTCTTCTACTCTTTCTACCTGGTAGAAAGTAGTGGTAAATAAATGTCTGGTAGATAAAAAGTTCAACCAAACTATTGATTCCAATCTATAGCTTGTATAGGACTAATTTTGGGGTTTGTTCTTGTGTAGAGAAAATAATTAAATCTAATGTAATACTGCTTCCAATATATTAGTTCGTATGAGGCTGGTTTGGATGTTTGTTTTTACATGGAGAGAAAATAAAGGAATCATAAGTTACAATTGGTAGGTAGTAGGTTGGCCAGAGTGGCACCAGTCGCCCATTGGGATACTACTGCTAGAGTGTTATGGGGTCCATTGACTGGCCAGACAGTACTGCATTGGATCCTTCTCTCTGGTTACAGTTCTTTCCCTCTGCCTACACATACACTGAATAGTCTGGCCTATTCTTTACAGATTCTCCTCTGTCCTCATTCACTTGACAACACTGAGATTACCAAACAATTCTTCTTTCACCCAAGGGGTTAACTACTTCTATGTAATTGTCCAGTGGCTACTTTTCTCTTGGTAAGGGTAGAAGAGACTCTTTAGCTATGGTAAGCAGCTCTTCTAGGAGAAGGACACTCCAAAATCAAACCATTGTTCTCTAGTCTTGGGTAGTGCCATAGCCTCTGTACCATGGTCTTCCACTGTCTTGGGTTAGAGTTCTCTTACTTGAGGGTACACTCGGGCACACTTTTCTATCTCGTTTCTCTTCCTCTTGTTTTGTTAAAGTTTTTATAGTATATAAAGGAAGTATTTATTTTAATGTTAGTGTTCTTAGGATATTTTATTTTTCCTGGTTTTCTTTCCTCACTGGGCTATTTTCACTGTTGGAGCTTATAGCATTCTACTTTTCCAACTAGGGTTGTAGCATAGCAAGTAATAATAATATAATAATAAAAAAAGATTAAGTGATTTAAGATCAATACATGATATCACTTTTTCATTCATTCACATGAAATATGTTCAATTGTTAATGTTTTACGCAACAGGAGCATTAGTTAAATGGCCATATTCAAGCCCCAAGTATAGGAAAACTTAATTCCTTCGGAGGTATCAGGTTATAAATATCTTGATTTAAATTAAGTCTGTAATTCATTGGAAATATTTTCGATAACAAATAAGCCTTTCCTACTGTTGATCATTTGCACTTTACCCTAGGGTATGAAACTCATGCAAAAGCACGGCATTAGCTTTTAGAGAATTTGGGCCATACGGCTGGCCATTCTGGCCTAAGGTCACTCAACAGCCAGGCAAATATGAGGGGGAACACTGCAGTTGCTTTAAGATGAGTCAAGACAGTAGCAAACTGACAATATTGAAAAGAAATCGCAATGACTAACTAGCGGGACACTCAATAAGAGCTTACAGTATTTCGTAACCTTGACCTTCATATGTATTAATTAATGTGGATTTTCATACACTTGAATATGAACCAAGTTTGAAGTTTCTGTGACAATGTCCAAAGTTATGGTTGATTACATGAATTGGACATTTTGCTTGACCGTGACCCTGACCATCCAAAATTAAATAATTTCCAGCTTTCTACATAACAAGCCCTGCAAGTTTTATTACTCTTCGATTAAAATTGTGGTCAGGAAGATGTTCACCAACAAACAAGGGCAAAAACATAACCACCTTTCAACTTCACTGGCAGAGATAAATATATCACAATAATATAACTTGGGTACACATCTATGTGCATCTTTCCCTAATCATTTAACTATGCTGTGTAGTACAGAATTGCACTTCTCACAAGTAACTCAACCTTGATGTACGACTCAATCCAGGCTTGATAACTTTAACATTTTCTGCAACATTTCCCATATACACCAGTAACAACATAACTTTATAGCCAAAGGAAACTAACTAGTACTTAATTTATGGGCTGTAGTAATACTGTAGCATTTGGATACAAGGCTATACATTACTGTATCATGAAACAATGGGTGCAAAATCAACCAAAAGAATTTTACAATGCCTCCACTACTGTATCCTACAGTATGTGACTGTAACAGCATCATGACAAGTTATAGGGTACAAATCATTCAACCAGACCAATTTTGGATAATCCACAGTTGCATATTAGTAATTAACAATGGACACTACAAGAAGGTCGCTTAATGAAAGTGATAAGTTTCTCAAGAGCTACATTAATCATTTATCTCCTGGCACGTACCTCGGTAACTCGTTCGCCTGGCATTCACATGGCAGCAGATTTTTACCAGGCAGGGACCAAGCGTTTAATCCATTCACTCGGGCTGGGCACCACAGGGTTGGGCTTGCCCAAACATTCTTGTGTGCATCTCTCCGGATGTTACAGGAACTGACACCAGATACCTCTTCCTTTTAAAGAACCAAGAGATGGCTAAACTCATGAAAAACAGACAAAGACTATGACTAAATTAATTTGTTACACAAGGTTAACTTTAACATGCAAGAAACTTTGAAAAATGTTATTTTGATTATAAAATAAATTTTTGAATATACTTACCCGGTGATTATATAGCTGCAACTCTGTTGCTCGACAGACAACTCTACGGTAAAAACTCGCCAGCGATCGCTACACAGGTTGCGGGTGTGCCCAACAGCGCCATCTGTCGACAAGATACCCAGTTCTCAATGTAAACAAAGACTCAATTTTCTCCTCGTCCCACTGCGTCTCTATTGGGGAGGAAGGGAGGGTCATTTAATTTATAATCACCGGGTAAGTATATTCAAAAATTTATTTTATAATCAAAATAACATTTTTCAATATTTAACTTAGCCGGTGATTATATAGCTGATTCACACCCAGGGGGGTGGGTAGAGACCAGCAATATATGTTTACACTTTTATGAGCTAAGAGTTTTTATTTCATTTTAGAAGTTATCAAAATAACAAAAACAAAATAAATAGGTACCTGGTAAGGAAGTCGACTTGAACAATTACTCTGCCTTTTAAGTACGTCTTCCTTACGGAGCCTCGCGATCCTCTTAGGATGCTGATCGACCCCTAGGATCTGAAGTATCAAGGGTTGCAACCCATACAACAGGACCTCATCAAAACCCCTAATCTAGGCGCTCTCAAGAAATGACTTTGACCACCCGCCAAATCAACCAGGATGCGAAAGGCTTCTTAGCCTTCCGGACAACCCAAAAAACAACAATAAAAACATTTCAAGAGAAAGATTAAAAGGGTATGGAATTAGGGAATTGTAGTGGTTGAGCCCTCACCCACTACTGCACTCGCTGCTACGAATGGTCCCAGTGTGTAGCAGTCCTCGTAAAGAGACTGGACATCCTTTAGATAAAAAGACGCAAACACTGACTTGCTTCTCCAAATAGGTTGCGTCCATTATACTTCGCAGAGATCTATTTTGCTTAAAGGCCACGGAAGTTGCGACAGCTCTAACTTCGTGTGTCCTCACCTTAAGCAATGCTTGGTCTTCC
Organism: Palaemon carinicauda; assembly: GCF_036898095.1. Taxonomy (NCBI): domain Eukaryota; kingdom Metazoa; phylum Arthropoda; class Malacostraca; order Decapoda; family Palaemonidae; genus Palaemon; species Palaemon carinicauda. The sequence goes on along the minus strand of NC_090744.1, from coordinate 65,386,428 downwards.
TCACTCAGATGTGAATGAGCTTCTCGTATTAACAGTCTGATAAAGTAGGATAAAGCATTCTTTGACATAGGCAAAGATGGTTTCTTAACTGAACACCATAAAGCTTCAGATTGGCCTCGTAAAGGTTTAGTTCGCTTTAAATAGAACTTAAGAGCTCTCACAGGGCATAAGACTCTTTCTAGTTCATTGCCTACCATATTCGATAAGCTGGGAATATCGAACGATTTCGGCCAAGGTCGAGAAGGCAGCTCATTTTTGGCTAGAAAACCAAGTTGTAGCGAACATGTAGCTTTTTCTGACGAAAATCCGATGTTCTTGCTGAAGGCATGAATCTCACTGACTCTTTTAGCTGTGGCTAAGCATACCAGGAAAAGTGTCTTTAAGGTGAGATCTTTCAGGGAGGCTGATTGTAGCGGCTCAAACCTGTCTGACATGAGGAATCTTAGTACCACGTCTAAATTCCAACCAGGTGTAACCAAACGACGCTCCTTCGTGGTCTCAAAAGACTTAAGGAGGTCCTGAAGATCTTTATTGTTGGAAAGATCTAAGCCTCTATGCCGGAAGACTGATGCCAACATGCTTCTGTAGCCCTTGATAGTGGGAGCTGAAAGTGATCGTTCTTTTCTCAGGTATAAGAGAAAGTCAGCTATTTGAGCTACAGAGGTACTGGTCGAGGATACAGATACTGACTTGCACCAGTTTCGGAAGACTTTCCACTTCGATTGGTAGACTCTAAGGGTGGATGTTCTCCTTGCTCTAGCAATCGCACTGGCTGCCTCCTTCGAAAAGCCTCTAGCTCTCGAGAGTCTTTCGATAGTCTGAAGGCAGTCAGACGAAGAGCGTGGAGGCTTTGGTGTACCTTCTTTACGTGTGGCTGACGTAGAAGGTCCACCCTTAGAGGAAGACTTCTGGGAACGTCTACTAGCCATCGAAGTACCTCGGTGAACCATTCTCTCGCGGGCCAGAGGGGAGCAACTAGCGTCAACCTTGTCCCTTCGTGAGAGGCGAACTTCTGCAGTACCTTGTTGACAATCTTGAACGGTGGGAATGCGTATAGATCTAGATGCGACCAATCTAGGAGAAAGGCATCTATATGGATTGCTGCTGGGTCCGGGACTGGTGAGCAATATATTGGGAGCCTCTTGGTCATCAAGGTGGCCCAAAGTCTCTTGCATACATCCTTGTGGAGGGTCCATTCCGTTGGAATTACTTGCCCTTTCCGACTGAGACAATCTGCCATGACATTCAAGTTGCCTTGGATGAACCTCGTTACTAGTGATATGTTTTGACCTTTTGACCAGATGAGCAGGTCCCTTGCGATCTCGTACAACGTCAGTGAGTGGGTCCCTCCTTGCTTGGAGATGTACGCCAAGGCAGTGGTGTTGTCCGAGTTCACTTCCACCACTTTGCCTTGAAGGAGAGACCTGAAGCTTTTCAAGGCCAGATGTACTGCCAGCAGCTCCTTGCAGTTGATATGCATGATCCTTTGACTCGAGTTCCACAGTCCTGAACATTCCCGACCGTCTAATGTCGCGCCCCAGCCTACGTCCAATGCGTCCGAGAAGAGAACGTGGTTGGGAGTCTGAACAGCCAGGGGAAGACCCTCTCTTAGGTTGATACTGTCCTTCCACCAAGTCAGGCAAGACTTCATCTTTTCGGAAATGGGGATCGAGACCGCTTCTAGCGTCTTGTCCTTTTTCCAGTGAAAAGCTAGATGGTATTGAAGAGGACGGAGGTGTAGTCTTCCTAATGACACAAATTGTTCCAGGGATGATAGCGTCCCTACCAGACTCATCCACTTCCTGACTGAACATTGTTCCTTCTTCAGCATGTTCTGGATGCATAACTGGGCTTGGCTTATTCTGGGGGCCGACGGAAAAGCCCGAAAAGCTAGACTGTGAATCTCCATCCCTAAATACACAATAGTTTGGGATGGGACCAGTTGTGACTTTTCCATATTGACAAGGAGACCCAATTCCTTGGTCAGATCTAGAGTCCACTTTAGATCCTTCAGACAGCGACGACTGGAAGAAGCTCTGAGAAGCCAGTCGTCCAAATAGAGGGAGGCTCGGATGTCCGATAAATGAAGGAATTTGGCTACATTCCTCATCAGCCTCGTAAACACAAGAGGAGCTGTGCTTAGGCCAAAGCACAGGGCTTGAAACTGGTAGACAACCTTTTCAAAAACGAATCTCAGAAAAGGTTGGGAGTCCGGGTGGATGGGGACGTGGAAGTAGGCGTCCCTTAGGTCTAAAGAGACCATCCAGTCTTCCCTTCTGACCGCTGCTAAGACTGACTTTGTGGTCTCCATGGAGAACGTCTGCTTTGTGACAAAGACATTCAGAGCACTGACGTCTAGCACCGGCCTCCACCCTCCTGTCTTCTTTGAAACCAAGAAGAGTCGGTTGTAGAATCCCGGAGATTGAAGGTCCGAGACTTTGACCACCGCTCCCTTCTCTAGTAAAAGAGACACTTCCCGTTTCAAGGCTCGTCTCTTGTCTTCCTCTCTGTACCTGGGAGAGAGATCGATGGGAGACGTTGCTAGAGGGGGTTTCCGTACAAAAGGGATCTTGTACCCCTCTCTGAGCAACTTCACAGATTGTGCATCTGCGCCTCTCTTCTCCCAGGTCTGCCAGAAGTTCTTGAGTCTGGCTCCCACTGCTGTCTGAAGATGCGGGCAGTCAGACTCTGCCCTTATAGGACTTGGATCCTTTCTTCTTTCCTCGTTTCCCTTCGGCACGAGCACCTCCTCTGCTGGAGGCTCTGCCACGAAAGGGCGGAATAAAACGGGACGCTGGAGTGTCCATCCTTGGTCTAGCTGACAAGGTAGGCAAAGGGGGAGCTTTGCGAGCGGAGGACGCAACAAGATCGTGAGTGTCCTTCTGCACCAATGAAGCGGCTATTTCCTTAATCAGGTCTTCTGGAAAAAGGCACTTGGAAAGAGGAGCAAAGAGAAGCTCAGATCTCTGGCACGGTGTAACTCCAGCTGAAAGGAATGAGCATAGGTTTTCACGCTTTTTAAGGACTCCGGACACAAATGATGCAGCAAGCTCATTAGACCCATCACGTACGGCCTTGTCCATGCAGGACATAATGAGCAAGGAAGTCTCTTTCTCTGTCGGAGAGATCTTTCTGCTTAGGGCTCCTAGACACCAGTCTAAGAAGTTAAAAACTTCGAAGGCCCTAAAGATACCTTTCAAAAGGTGGTCCAGGTCCGAAGATGACCAACATATCTTTGAGCGTCTCATGGCAAGGCGGCGGGGAGAGTCTACAAGACTTGAGAAGTCGCCCTGGGCAGAGGCAGGAACTCCCAAGCCGAGAACTTCTCCCGTGGCATACCAGACGCTCGATCTAGAAGAGAGTCTAGCAGGGGGAAACGCAAAGGCTGTCTTCCCTAAACTCTTCTTGGACTGCAACCATTCTCCTATCACCCGCAAAGCTCTCTTGGACGAGCGTGCGAGGACGAGTCTAGTAAAGGCAGGAGTGGTAGACGGCATGCCTAACACAAACTCTGACGGCGGAGAACGAGGAGCCACAGAAACAAACTGGTCCGGAAACAGCTCTTTGTAAATGGCCAAAACTTTCCTAAAGTCCAAAGAGGGTTGAGTAGACTTAGGCTCGTCCAAATCTGATTGTGGTTCATCTGTGTGTGCAGCAACATCATCATCAGAAAGTCCCTCATCCGACAACTGATGAGGAAACGGCAACGGAGTGGGTAACGGCTGGTTCGCTGAGTCCGGTCGCACGGGTGCATGCGTGACTGAGCCGGACGCAACGTCATGGAACTGCTGCCCAGTCTGTGAGCTGGCAACAACCATGGCAGCGCGGGGACGCACAGCGTCTACTCCAGACTGTCTGGACTGATGTGGGTGCGCAGTGGAAACCACACTGGGTTGTTGAACCTCCAGAACGTCAACGGCAACCTCCGTGCGTCGCTTAACGTCAACATGCGTCTGGCAGATCACACTGGAACGCATGGGTGGAGGAACTCTCTCAACTGGTGTGCGTGAGAAGGTTACCTCAGCGTCCACAGGACGCACAACCGATCGTGTGGAAGGTTGTAGGCTAGGTACTGCACTAGCTGGTGCGGCAGCAACCTTCTCCGCACGAAAGTCCTGCATTAGAGACGTCAGTTTAGACTGCATGTCTTGCAGTAGAGACCACTTAGGGTCTACGGGAGCAGGTGCGGCGACAGGCGGTGTTACTGTCTGAAGCGGTACCGCTTTGCCTCTCTTAGGCGGTGAGCAGTCATCGGATGACGGCAGCGAGTCCGAACTGACCCAGTGGCTACAACCGGGCCGTTGGACTTGCGCTGAAGGGACCGACTTGCGTTTTAACGGTTGTGAGACCTTGGTCCATTGTTTCTTGCGAGAAACACCTTCCGAAGACGAGGTATAAATGGGCTCTCTCGTCTTAGTTAGGTAGGAGCGATCTTGGGTAGATACGCCCGGTACCCCGGAGGGAACGTCTGTTCGCTGATTAAAGCCTCTCGAACCCATTTGTCGTACGACATTGCTTCTCCCCTGGACTTGGGAGCTTGCAAGAGGTCCCGGACTAGGAGGACGACAGGCACGAACAGACGAACCCTCAAGCGCAACACTATCCACAACACTATCACTCGGCACTTTAGCACTTCCCACTGCACTTTTGCACTTAAGCTCCTTCACATCCGCCATGAGCTGATTACGGTCACTAGCAAGGGACTCAACTCTCTCACCCAGAGCCTGGATGGCACGCATCATATCAGCCATCGATGGTTCCTGAGTGCCAGGAGGGGGCTTAGGAGCAACCACTACAGGGGAAGGAATAGGTTGTGGGGCATGAGGAAAGGAAATATCAATAGAACGAGAAGAACTTCTCCTAACTCTATCTCTCTCTAGCCTACGTGTATACTTTTGAAATTCGATAAAATCGAATTCCGAAAGGCCAACACACTCCTCACACCGATCTTCCAATTGACAGGTTTTATCCCGACAATTGGAACAAACAGTGTGAGGGTCGATAGAAGCCTTCGGAAGACGCCTTGAACAGTCCCTAGCATTGCACTTCCTAAATTTGGGGACTTGTGAAGGGTCAGCCATTTTGAATTGGTCAAAGGGAAATTCAAAAAACTATCAAAAAGTCATCAACAAAGAATCCGTTATCAAAAAGAGTTCAAGGATTTGTGTGAAGAGAAACCCTGCACAGCGAAAGCTCAAAACTAGAATAAAGTACTTCACCAATTAGATGTGAATAAACTCCAGTTTAGCAACAGCGAGTAAGTACGTCTTGTCGACACCTCGACAGAGAGAAAATTGAGTCTTTGTTTACATTGAGAACTGGGTATCTGGTCGACAGATGGCGCTGTTGGGCACACCCGCAACCTGTGTAGCGATCGCTGGCGAGTTTTTACCGTAGAGTTGTCTGTCGAGCAACAGAGTTGCAGCTATATAATCACCGGCTAAGTTAAATATTGAAAATGCAGGCATTAAATGGTTCAATAAAACATGTAGTGAACCTAATGGTTTAACCTTGATTCTTGCAATATCAAACAAGCAGTTATGCCACTTTGAAATAGATATAAAATTAGCAAGACACCCTTATTAAACCTATTCCTGAAATAGCTTACAAAGAAGGATACAGATTCAGGTAGTGTTATTAGATACTATGAAAAGTTTTCTTTACATATCGATTACAAATTTGAGAAGTTGTTTTAAATTTTACATGGTTACAGTGTTTAAAACTACAATTGAAAAAAAAAAAAAAAAAAAAAAAAAAACCCATAATTTTAATCAGAAATTCTAAGAAAAATATACCGTTCTCAGCCGTATTTCAGTAAAATACAGTTGACCGGATTGTTACCTTACTTTTTTTATTATCTTTTATGGATTGGTGACTGTAATACATACATACACTGTACCAAGGCAATTCCCCCAATTTTGGGGGGTAGCCGACATCAAACAAATGAAACAAATAAGGGGACCTCTCCTCTCTATATTCCTCCCAGCCTGACAAGGGACTCAACTGAGTTCACCTGGTACTGCTAGGGTGCCACAGTCCACCCTCCTACGTTATCAACCACAGATGAAGCTTCATAACGCTAAATCCCCTACTGCTGCTACCTCCGCGGTCATCCAAGCACCGGAGGAAGCAGCACGGCCTACCGGAACTGCGTCAAAATCGCTCGCCATTCACTCATATTTCTAGCACGCTCTCTTGCCTCTCTCACATCTATCCTCCTATCACCCAGAACTTTCTTCACTCAGACTGTAATCTCACCCCTTTATGTCAATATATGTTTTTAAAACAGTAAATGCCTAGCAAAATTTATTCCAGGATTTTCACTTTTTTTTGTTACGGCAAATTTATAACAGTGTACGTAGCTAGGACAGAAGGACTAAATACTTTCAAAATTTAAAGCCATCAGTTTACATTACTTTGGCATACATAGCCTATGCACCATTCATAGACAATTCAACTTGGTATGTAGCCCACAGTACTCAAGTACTTTCATTGACCCCTTAAATCATTGTCCATGCTTGACAATTTCTTTCTATCATATTTTTCCTGGAAACCCAATTTCACTTGAAAAAGAAATTCACCTACTTAAAACTTAGCCTTTTCATTTTCAACGAAACCTGGCAACGTCTAATCTCTATAACATGAAAACCTTTGTTATCTATTCTATCCAACCTTTATACTTACTCAAATTTGTTAATCGTAGCCAGCTTCCATGTTATATCTTAACCCTTTAACCCCCAGGCTATTTGGAAATTTCCAACCCTTAACCCCCAGGGGTTATTTTTTTTCAAGCACATTTTGCAGTGTATCGTTTTTAAATTGCTCTAACAGCCTTAATTTTCGTCATAGAGAGGTCAGGTTGGTCTCATTCTCTTGGAAAATGCCCGAAGTTTTTCAAAAAACTATCAAAAATATGCAAAAAAAAAAATTTGAAGTCCATGGTGGTAAAGGGATGGCTTTTGTGAAACGTACCAGTACGTCCTTTGGGGGTAAAAGGGGTAATTACTTATATTGAAATATATATCTGCAAAACTATTTAACCTAAGATTTGTCAAGATAACAGGTGTCTCCAAGGATGTGAAATTTCTTAGCCTAGTATACCTGTACATTTTAAAGAGGAATACTTGGCCTCAGTTAAATCACGGTAAGACCACAACGTAACGCCTATTTTGCGAGGTACCCAAATTGAAGTTCCGAACATAGTTTCATTTAGAAAAATATATTTGAAGGCTTCGTAAAAACTTTGCTATCTTAAATATAATAAAATTACAGCTGTATTTGTTCGCTTTTTGTACGAAGGTCAAGAAGAGTCTGTACAGCCCAAAAAGAATAATTTATGAAAAAGATCCAATACGACTTTCTTTTAAAGGGGGATGTGGGTAAGAAGCCCATGATAAGTGAAGACAATATTAATAAGAAAACTCTGACATAAGCCCAAGGACTCCAACAGGGAAAACTAGCCCGTGAGGAAAGGATCTACGGAAATAACTAAACTATACAAAAAATTATGAACAATTAAAATATAGAGAAAATTAACATTAAAACAGACCTGTTTATAATAATAAAAAAACTTTTCTTAACATTAAGGGGTTGAAAATAAGGGAGGGTATTATTGTAGTGTATTACAGGGCAATGTAACCTAGGAAAAAAAACTACATTTTCTTATAGAAATAATTGCGCTCTTCGAAAATGAAACTCGTTCTCGTCGCAAATGAATAGTTTCAGATACAGATATAGATATATATATATATATATATATATATATATATATATATATATATATATATATATATATATATATATCCTACGATAATGGGGGACCCCCACTGGGAACTCAGGGTTTTGGGTGGGGAAAACATACTGGGGAAACGATATATAATCATAAAACAAGCCTTTACTTCTCTATACATTACCTTCTTGAATGTATAATAAACGGAGGAAAATACAAAACAGTATGGCTGGATAAATTTTGGAGGTGCCGTTGCTAAGACACTGTCTCATGAAAAAATACAGTAACCAGTGTTGCCAAGGTGTACAGTGAACCCTCACTACTTCGCGGTTCGACCATCGCGGATTCACCACTTCGCGGATTTTTTTCATAACCCATATATATATATACATATTGGTAATAACAAAATCAACATACTGTACTGAATAATCAATATAATCGATGCAAAAACTAACCTATACACAGATGTGTACAGTAAATGCGTTTGTTTCTTCATTATGATCAGAGAAACGTAAACAAAACATTGGTTGCCATTTTTTATCGTGCTTTTGGCGTGTTTAGGAAACGCATGATATAAAATCGCCTTTAATATTTGTGCCTGTTTTAGTTTAGGGTACTGTAGTACATGCATTAAGTGTTCTGTACATTAAAGGGTAGTTTGTTAACAGTACTACGTACAAGGAAAGGTTTTAAAAGTCTGAATATACATGTTAAATAAATAGGTAAATATGGTGTCACTACTTCGCGGATTTTCACCTATCGCGGCCGGGTCTGGAACCTATCTACCGCGATAAACGAGGGTTCACTGTAATGTAGATCAAATGTTAACGTATCATGCTAACATTAGCAGTGTTTTTCATTTAATTTTTCTCATTCTACTAGCTCGTTGTAGACGCCCTTGTACGTACGTTTGAACATAGCAGGTTTCAACTTTCTGCGCAAAAATCCCGCCTCCCTACGCAGACTTTTCCCCCACCAATAGGATTTCTTCTTCTCTAATCATGATGTAAGTATTCGTCTCTCTTCCAGCTCTGTTCAAGTCTATTACTTGATTAGTTATGTAATACCCTCGTATACATATTACGTTTGACCCCAGTATTACTCGTTTTATTATCCGATACCTTATAAAATCACCTCATTTTATATACTGTACCCATCAAATATTTATCATACATTCCATTTTATCTTCATATATTACTTTTATACATTTTGTTATTACCTTGTCACTCCTATATTTCACATAAATACTTGCTCTGGACAAGTTTCCCATTCTGTTCATTCATGTTTACTCTCTAGACTCCGTTGCTTTTCCGTTAACCAATCACGAACCCATACGTATGTAAAGAGTTGCACAGGGGGGGTTAATATTTCCCTACCCCCACCTTCCAACAAGCCCCTTTCCAAGGAAACCTTTGACCAAGTCAGGTCTTTGTTAGTTCAAGTGTTGTCTTTTGCGTATTTTACGATCTAAGTATTAGAAAATTGTAACCGCTTCAGCAATCCATACTTGAAACTATTTTGGTGTATTCCAATGTTGATAATTTTCTTAAATCACGTAAAGTAATATACCAACTTTTACAGAGTTCCAAGTGCAGTGCTAATCTCAGGCAAAACACTTAAGACACCACAGACTCAGTCACAACACCCCCCTTGACCCCTAAGTTACGACGTCACGGTCATAAAAGTTAGTCATTACTTTCTTTAACTTTAACGTGTTAGTTTTATTATATTTTGTTAAGAGTGCGAAGCTCAGCATTACCAATTGCCAATGCATACGAGGGTGATGTTTTATTTTCCTGTGATCGTGAGTGAGGAACAAGAACCATTATATTTAACGCTGGTAATGTTAGCATGCGCAGCTCAACATTACCGCTTGCCAGTACATACGAGCTTGATGTTTTATTTTCATGCGAGTGAAGCGAGCTAATGGCGAAACAAGAACCATTATATATAATGTTATCGTAACAGTGCTAACGTTACCGTAACGTGAGTGAAGTGATATAACAATGGGTTTGTGACCTGGGAACTTCTACGGTAGGTTAGGTGGGTTTGTTAGGTTCTGTACCCTTTTTGTACTTTTTTATATAGTGTAAAGGGTATATGGAAAAATTCTTTAAAATACACACGATAATAATACCGTGTAACGTTGGTAACGCTGTGTATCACTGTAACGTTGGTAACGTTGCTAATGTTACTGTTCGCAGTACATACGTAAGTTAAGTGACACCAAATTTGAACAAGTCATTATATTTAAGTATTTTAACAAAATATATATAACAAAAGACATTATATTTAATAATTTTAACAGAAAATATATGTTTTCCTGTAGAAAATAACGTGATTTAACCAGTTTTCACCTTCATTTCATCCCTGATAACAGCAACCAATTTGGCAACTTAAAGTTAGTCGAATTGACTGATCTGTTTGTTTGCGGTTGAAATGAAGGTCAAATTCGGTTAAATCACGTCATTTACTATAGGAAAACATTATCTGTTCAAAATAACACCCTGTAATACAATACAACTTTACCTAAGGGAGTTATGGGGCATGACAGTCATCATACATACACCCTGAATGCCTTAAATAGTGGGCCTCATTACCTGCCCAATGGTACATCGAAGTAACGCTGCACGGAACAAATTTGCATTAAAATATTATGCAAGTGAAGCAGACCATTCTGAATTGGTGTAAAGAAAACGGTCCTCAATAGAGCTACCTAGGACGCAGTGACTCGGTAGGGGTTGGTTCAACCTGTTATTACTATTACTGGCCAAGATACAACCCTAGTTGGAAAAGCAAGATGCTATAAGCCCAAGGGCTCCAATTGATAACCGCGGGCCATCCGGGTAACTGAGCAGTCACGTGACTTCCCGCACGTGGCGCAGTGAAAACAAACCACATTTTAACATGGTGATGCATGAACGGTCGTCTGTTAAAGCTAAATTATTCGCCATTATGCCTTCATCATGTGTTATTTTTAACTGCAAGAATCACAATATGATGCAAGGAAAGATGTTGCATTTTTACAAGTTCCCCAGTCGTAGCAGAAGCCCGGATAGGAGGGATAAGTGGCTTGCAGCATGCGGCCAGCAAATGAATCCAAATGGACACAAATGGTCCCCACTAAAGAGTCGGGTTATTTGTAGTGAACACTTTATCTCAGGTATTTATGAAATTTAACATATTTTAATAAAATTTAACATTCTGGTGGTTGGTGTTCCAACAGTATGTCTATTGGTGTTCATTATGAATTTATATTAAATTGCCAAAATACAGGTAAACCCAACATGACTGAGAAAGAACACCCAGACTACATTCCATGCATACTGCCTTTCAAGAAAGACAGCTATGCCAAAGCCAAACGACAACTTGAGAGGTATGAGCGAAATGACAAGAGAAGGCGATTGGTTTATGAGGCCAGCAGTAATACACCTCACACTTGTGTGCTGTAAACAGTTCAAAATAATTATTGTTTATCATCATTTTTAACTTGCAAGTGTTGCTGGAAGTTAGAACAGTTGTATTTTATATCTTATTACTCACCTGAAGCATTTAACTTTATATTGTAACGTGTTTTAGCAGCTCCATCCAAAGAATTAACGTAATCGTAAGCCATTGCTCTGGTTTGTTTTCACTTCGCTTGATTCCTGCGCCAGCGGTTACGACATCGATGACGTCAGCCCACTGAGGAAAGGAAATAAGGAAATTAATAAATGAGAAATCAACAATAAATCTTTCAAAAAAACAGTATCAATGTCAAACCATATATTATTATTATTACTTGTCAAGCCACAACCCCAGTTGGAAAAGCAGGATGCTACAAGCCTAGGGGGCTCCAACGGGGAAAACGGCCCAGCGAGGACAGGAAACAAGGAAAAATAAAATATTTAAAGAGTAACAAGAAATACGATTATGTTAAGTTTTCTGACCGATTCCCACCTAGGGACCGAATTGGGACCCCATTACTACTGGGATACGTAGGGTGGTAGATATCGGAACAATTTAAAACTAAAAGAAAGATAATTTTCATGAAAAAATACAACGAATGGGCGCTAAAGAAAAATGACCACAGCTTCAACTCGATACTAAAGCTACGGTTCACAAAGAGGGAAATTAAAATTTTGGATTGGCAGCCATCTTGCCATACACGATTATATCTTCAAGCAAATTGGTCAATATTTCCACATAGGTTGCATAATATAAATATCAAGTTAATTTCGGAGTGGCACTTTGTTTATACCTCACCTTGGCACAAAATCCAAAGCAATTTTCGTAAAATAAAGAGAATTTTACATATGACTTCCAACTTTGTGGCTTCATAGCTAAGTTTTGACATGGTCACATGCCACACTTTCGTAATAATCACTGCATAAAAAAGGCATTTAGCATAAGGGATGTAGTGTATGTGATATAATAATAAACATGAAATAACTTACATTTGACTAATCTTTGAAGGTTTGCAGGAAAAACGAAAAAAAACAAAAAATGCTGGACTTCAGGGAAACAAAAGGACACACTCGGGACTCGCCATGTTGGAAGTTTAGACTTGGAACTTTTAGACTGTTCCAGGAACTTAGTCAATCTTTACAACGGCTCCTATAGTAATCCTGAGATGTATTTTAGAGTTCATCATTATTTACTTTTACATTATTCTAACTTGAGTATCTCACCATAGTCTAATCTCAAGACATTTAATGATAATAGCAGACAAATTTATTCTGGTAACCAAAGGTAAATGAATGAAATCAAATAATACAGATAGTTCCATTGTATCATGCAAACTTAAGTTCTATTTTTCATAATATAGTTCGTGTATTAATTAAATAATTTAACATTGTTTATGATTTTGTGGACACAACAATATAAGACATATATATTGAAAAGTAGAATTACTTTAATTAGTAGTAATGGTTTTATTTAATTGTTAAGATGAAAACTGGTGTAACTAAAGTTATGGAAACAGCTGACAACTTTTCTCTTGGCACGGATTCTTCATTAAAAAAAAAGCTATTGTCTAAGCTTAAATTATATTCATATAAAATATATTTTTAATACTAGTAGGCTACTACGAAATACAATTATATACAAGAAATAAAATGTATGAGATCCCATTAATGTTTCATTTGACTGTAAAATTAGATCTCTTGAAAGGGTTTTAATAATCTTGTTTGGTAACACAAGTGAAAAAGCATTTTCACAAGGATGATGTTGACGTGGCAAAAAAAGAATTTTGTATTATGGCTTATAATACATTAATATACCATTCTAAAGGCAATGCTAAGTCTTAAGATTTAATATAGATGATGATTAAGGAATATTTCATCCTAGAGATAGCTAATTATAGGTGAAAACCATAAAAATTGAGATTTGTTGTTAGCAGACGAATTAATTTAGGGAAACAAAATTAAATTAAGAAAACAATATCTCATAAATTGGCCCATTCTATCATGTGAGTTTGAGTTTTAATTTTGGTACTACTGTTCCTGTATTCTATTAAATGATATATATATATATATATATATATATATATATATATATATATATATATATATATATATATATATATATATATATTTATTATTCAATAAAGGCTCGTAATTTCAAGAAATTCATGGACACAGCTATGGTATGGGCACCTATTGGCAGTAGAAGTAACTATTTTTGAAAACAGATTTGATACTATCTTGCAACTTTACATATCCAAAGAAGGTATCTAGTGCAAAACATGGACTATTCTATCATTGCAATATAGGACGAGTATATTAGAAAATATAATTACTTTTAATTGGAGTAATAATATATCCAATTGTGAAGATAAATACAGAGAAGGGAATTAAAATAGAAAATTTACTAGCCACTTCTAGCAACTTCAACCTTGACCACATTAATAATCAAAAGAGCTATTGTTCAAGTTTTAGAATTTTTTATATAAAATGTATTTTATGTATAGAACTAACATGAAATATATCTATATAAGATAATAAATTTGCTTAGATACCATCAAAGTCATATTTGATTGCAAAATTAAAAATCCTAAAGGAATTTTGCACATTTCTATTGGTAAAACAAGTAGTTAAGCCTGTTTCAGAAATAGTCAGCTGTCTGTTTTACCAAATACGATACTCAAACACCTTAAGGATTTCTAATTTTACAATCGAACTGATCATTAATAGTATCTAATAAAATTTTATTACGTGAAATAAATATATCTTGTATTATTATCATACATAAAATATATTCTATATGAAAGACATTTAAGGCTTGGACAATAGGTATTTTGATGAATAACCTCCGAGGAGAAAGTTGCTAGCATTTTTTTTATTTCAATTTCTTAAAAGTTTTCCTCCAGGGAACTGGATACATTATCACTCCGAAGAAAAGTAAATCTATTTCTTAATATATTCGTCTTATATTGCAATGATTAGATAGTGTATGTTTCGCACTAAATAGCCTCTTTGATATACAAAGTTGCAACTGTTATT
>NC_090744.1:65272665-65371717 GCF_036898095.1 Palaemon carinicauda | reverse complement strand
AAATCAAATAGGTGTCGGATTCCTCCCCTTTAGTGTCTACCTCTGCAGAAAGCAAGAAGCTAAAGCCTTCCTTCCCAATTTCTGGCCTTTCTCTTTCAAATCCATCCTTATTGGAGTTTACCACAATAAAGATTTAGCTGAAATTAGTGCATGGTGCAAATTATGGGCATAAAGTTGAACCCTAACAAAACTCAAAATGATTGTAAGTAGGTCAAGGACAGTTGCTCTGTGATTGTTGTGTTTCTTTATCTGTGTATGACTTAAAATTTAAGATGCGATTCTTGATAGCAAATTTACTTTTGAGAAACACATTTGGTCTTTCTCTTCTTCAATTGCCCAAAATGTTGGTGTATTAAGAAAGTGTCAAAATTTTTGGTTATCAACATATTCTGAAGAAGTGTTTTAATTCTTTCATTCTGCCTTGTTTTAGTATTGATCTCTTGAACTGCTGAATTTCATTTCAACTTACGGTCTATTTAAATGTCTTATTTCTGGTCTAAACATTATCTTCCTCCGTTGTTCGTTACTTCATTAGTCTATACATGTTGTATAAAAGTTTTGCTAATTTGACTATCCTTTGCAGTTAATTCTAATAGTCATACTCTCTCCATCATAAAGCTCAACACTAAACAGTATTCTAGAATTTTCTTCCTAATCTGCTTGTTGAATTGATGAAATTTAAACATTTCAAACTTGCAGTGAATTTTTTTATGTTGAACATGCTGACATAAGTCTCTTTTATAGTTACTTGTAGTTTATATATTTCCATTCCTCACTGGGCTATTTTCCACTGTTGTAGCCCTTGGGCCCATAGCATCCTGATTTTCCAACTAGGGTTGCAGCCAAGTGAGTAATAATAGTAATAATAATGATGACCTTTGCCCTTTCAAGCCTATCTAGAAATGGAAATACTGTACTAACATAACTTTTGCTATGGTTGTCCATACTGTATATCAGTTAAAGTAGCTTCAGGCAATTTTAAACCTAATCCCAGATAATTGCAGTGTTTTGAGAGGAAGTGTACAGGGGAGCCATACCCACCATTTTCCTCGTGTCACACTAAATGTGGTGCCCGCCTTTGGAAGGAGCAAGTGTCCTTGTGATTACCACAGAGTGGCGACTTGTTCCTGCTCTTAAAATATTTTATTTTTCCTTGTTTCCTTTCCTCACTGTGGTATTTTCCCTGTTGGGGCCCCTGGGCATATAGCATCCTGCTTTTCCAACAAGGGTTGTAGCTTAGCAAGTAATAATAATGATAATAATAACTACCTAGAACCATAAGTAGCTTATCTAGCTTTGCCCTACTTTACTGCAACCATCAGTAGTCCCTCAGTAGTGTTGATGAATGACAGCATAACTTCAGAAAAGTATGTTTACAAACAATCAGAGACTGTTACGCCTCCTTTCCTAATAGCAGATGTGAATGTCATTCACCTCTCAGCCTTCTACATCCCAGTGAAATAAGTGTGGTAGGAGTAATAGACAATCAGTCAACTAGGATGATAATTGCTTCTCTTTTGTCTTTGAATTGTTGAGTTCTGAGAAACCCCATCATTTGCCTCAATTATAAAAAGGATTGATGATTATTTGAATCTAAAATTGGCAGCACATTATTCTCCAGTTCTGTTCCAGATGTCCGTGCCTCAAACTCAGTCTTGAGAAGAATATCTGGTAATTTAGGAAGCTTCTCGGAGAACAGATTAGAGGCACAGTCTGGGTCTAACTTCCCTACTGTGAAAGTAGCGGGGGCATCATCCCAGATAGTAACGGTACTCGGAATGAGCATGGAGGTGGGATCGGTCTCTTTAAGAGCTGGCATGGCAGAACCTTCTTTGATAGCCTGAAAAGTAAGAGCTGCCACTTTATCTGTAATAGGCAAGGTAATACCTGGAGAAGCTGTAAATATGGTGTAGGCTCCTTTGTGTGGAGTGAGCTTGGAATTAGTGCAACCCCAGTCTGACAACGTCCTGGCCCAGAAAGATTGGGCCTGCTCTTTAGGGAATATTACCGTTTCCTTCGGTACCTTGTCTAACCTAACCAAGGCATGTTCTTTCAATCGGACGAAGCCGTTGAATGGGAATTCTAGTCCCGGAGGGTAAAATTCTAAGTCCTCTAGAGGACGGGTGCCTATGCCCTCTAGAGTTATGGCACCATCAATATATGGAGCATGTAAGGCAAACCTCCAAGGGTTGTTTTTCTCGAAGGGAGGTAACTTCGATGCGTCCGGGGCTGAAGGAGGGGGCATCTGAGTTCCGGAACGGATGAGACTTGCCACCATATCTTTGAGCTCCGTCATAGCTCCTCGGTCTGCCCTAGACTGTTGAAGATATTGATGTATCTGCTCTTTCACAATATCCCTGACCATGGCGGCGGATAAAGGGGGCTCCCGAGCTTGATCCTCTAACGAAACCCTGGACTTAGTAGACTTTGACTTCTTAGGAGTCACGGTTTTAGGTATAGCAATATGAACATCAGGATCCTTTGAGGGTCCCGGAACCGGTGACACTGATAATGGCAAAGCTGAAGGCTTAAAGGTACGTAGTGGCTTCACCTTGGGTCGTACAGGAATGGAGGAACCTAGAGGAGAAGCCGTAGGTTTATCAAAGCCGTGAAAGGAAGTAGTAGAGGAAGGAGTGTGGGGTGAAAGGGGGTCCACCAACTCAACACCACCTACCTGCTCATCCATGGGTTCCTCGTCCAGACCTAGGTAGGGCTCGGCCTCCGTCACTAAAACCTCTTCCTCAGTTAGAACGGTTTCTCTAATCACTTCAATTAACGGGGCCGCTGTCTCCGGTGGAACTGCTGCAGTAGTAGAGCCTGGGAATAGGAGAGAAGCCATGTCTCCATCAAGGAGATAGGGTGCGCCTGCTGGCGCATTCCTCCCAAACCCTGACACCCAAGGCCGGAGAGTAGCTCTCGCCTCCCTGAGAGATTCATCATCAGCCTGAAAGAGGAGAGGGAATTAATGATGAAGTCAAAACTGAAGTCAATATACAAAGAGCAATTAATTCTTCGCAAAGAATATTAACAGGGACACTAGAACCAACTTACCTCCTCGCTCAGGAGTAGGGCTGACAGCTCATAGCAGAGCATGCATGCCTCCGGAAACCATATCGTATAGGGGGCTTGTCCCGGTTCCCGAGAGAAGGATATGGCGCAATGGGCATGGGCCCGGCATAGATCATGGCCCATGGGATCAGTAAAGGCAGCGGAGCAGCCCCTGGCAGTGCAGCGGACTTTCTGTAAAAAGAAAGAAGACATAAGTCTGGATGTTCCTTGAGATTCTTGTCATTGACTTATGAATCAGAAACACTTAAATCTTAATTAATGTGTGAGTATGGTAGTAGCTAACACCTTAATAAAATAAGAAATTATAATAGAAAACCAGTAACCACATAGCATGAATCTCTAAACTTCATCGATATCACACTGTTAACTCCGGTTCTGGACTCCTGCTTGATCTCTGTTTTTACCGGAGGTCCGGTAGCAAAGGCCCGTCATCGTGATATCGTGACCGTCTCCGGTACGATAACATTATCCTCAATGAATGAGTTATCTCCAGTGAAGCCGGAGAAACGATGAAAACGGGGCCTTAACTGTGTAATTGTGATCAAACATGATAAAGGTTCGTGTGTAAAAGGCTTCAGCCGGAGTCCGAGTGCCGGATTTCACCGTTGCACTCCAAAAATCTGCTCTGGAACGATAACTAGTTCTCACCCAATGAGTATCCATTATAGCGGAGCATAACTCAAGGCGGAGCCAAGCATAACTCAAGGCGAAGCTAAGGGTGTCGGTATAAAACGACCCCAATTAATGACTCATACACTAACGTACCTAATAATAGTGTTAGCTATATTAACAGTAACCACATCAATAAATCGTTTATAATATTAAACGTACTATCATCAATTCTGATACTGAGAAGAGGCCTGAATAACCCGTGATCGTATAAAAACGGAGAACGGGAAATTCACCTCTCTTACTCAAAGAAAACGAGAGAAAGGATAACTCATACCTGTAGAACAGGAAACGAGCACTCTATGCTTTCGCTCTCAAGGTTACATATTAAAAATTAACATCACACAATAAATAAGAAAATTAATAAAATTGATTGCTTTTCTTAGTAATAGTAATAACGAAGAATAACGACAACGTAACAAAAAAACAAGGATATAGTCTAAAACGAACCCTCCAGGAGGGTACAAATTAACAGACTAAATCGCTAAGCTTTAAATCGTTACTATGCTTTAAAACGCTATCTTAAATCGCTATTCTTCGTAGGTCCAAATTGGACTTGCAAGCAAATAAATACCATAGTAAAAATTAATAATAATTAATGATAACATAAAAGGCCATAAAACATAAGTGATATAACCTATCTGACAGAGTACCAGATGGGCAAAATTAACTAGAAAATTTACCGAAGCGAACATACCCAAAATGGCTGCCGATACTTCGGCAGGACAATCGCTTCCAAAACTAAAAACCACCATAATGGAAATAGAACAAATGCCCGGTACTGCCAAAAGCTGCCAAAACAAACTATGGTACTTATGGTAAGGGTGAAGTAACAACGTCAGTCATGTTGAAATAACGAGAAATTCTTCGAAAAAACACTGTGCCCAAAAAAACTATGCTTGTTTCAAGTCCAATTAAAGAAGGATGTCCTAGAGGGCGCGCGTGGTAGGTGTCGTTGGGGAGTTCAACCATGTTATCTAGGGCCTGTCACGGCCCTCCCCATTGATGAAGGGATTATCTAAATGGAAGACAACCTGTGAATAGTGGTTTACACACGCCTTTGTTTAATACACGACACCTACAAGGTGTTCGCGCGAGGGTTGTAACCTCTGCATTCCATGCTTTTATCTTTCTCTAGTATATTTGGAAGATTTATATTAGGAAAGGTATAAGGAAGGACCTTTCTCACCGGACGTCACAGGCCGCCCCAGAAATAACTACCTAGAACCATAAGTAGCTTATCTAGCTTTGCCCTACTTTACTGCAACCATCAGTAGTCCCTCAGTAGTGTTGATGAATGACAGCATAACTTCAGAAAAGTATGTTTACAAACAATCAGAGACTGTTACGCCTCCTTTCCTAATAGCAGATGTGAATGTCATTCACCTCTCAGCCTTCTACATCCCAGTGAAATAAGTGTGGTAGGAGTAATAGACAATCAGTCAACTAGGATGATAATTGCTTCTCTTTTGTCTTTGAATTGTTGAGTTCTGAGAAACCCCATCATTTGCCTCAATTATAAAAAGGATTGATGATTATTTGAATCTAAAATTGGCAGCACATTATTCTCCAGTTCTGTTCCAGATGCTGGCCATCCCTCTTGGGAGGGGATGAATGTTTTAAGACTTTCCCCAGTTCTGACTAATCTATTGGGTCCTAAACAAGGTCTGAATGCAACCAGACCTCCTGGTAAGAACAGCTTCAGGTGGAGTGGTACCTTAACTTTATAGATCTTATCATGGAAGTTCCAAGGAGCTTCCAGATTGGCCAATTCTGCTGCAATAACTGCACTTGATTAAGTTCCACTTCGTTGTTTTGTAAATACTGTTTTTAAATATAAAACTTACCCGCTGGTTATATAAAAGAGCTGAAGTCCCTGACGCCAGGGCAGAAAATTCAAATCTCGCGCTATCGAAGATACGCCAGGTGTACCAACCGCACCCTAGCGGTAGAACAGGTGGAACTACACACCAACTCCAGTTCTTCTCTCTGCCGTCATAGCTGACTGACATACAGAAGTTCGCTCTCGTGTTTTTACTCTCTTGGGAAGTTGTTTGGTGATGTACAACGTTCTTTTTTGAGTTTAAGCTATCGTTGATTAATTTTCCTTGGTTCTTATCTTGAAATCTTTTTGTTTGAGATTTTCTTTATTGTTTTTTCCCTTACTTTTTGCTTGTCGGTCTCTCACGTTAACTTTAAAATGGCCGACTCCTCCCCTGCTCAGCGTAGGTGTGTTAGTGAGGGTTGTCGTACACGACTTCCTAATGGATCTATTGATCCTCATTCTATTTGTGTAAAATGTAGGGGTAAATTTTGTTCATTAGATGATAGGTGTAATGAGTGTCTTTCCTTAACTAATGATGATTTTGTTACTTACGATCGTTATGTTAGGAGATTAGAGAGAGATAGACTTAGGCGTAGTTCTTCCCGATCTGTGGATAGAACCTTACCTAATTTACCTGTTCCTAATCCTGTTCCTTCCCCTGTGGTGGTAGATCAGGAACCTACTATGAAGGACATGTTTACTGCTATTTTGTCTCTTGGTGAGAAAGTTGAGTCCTTAGCAGCCGATAGAAATACTATCTTTTCAGAGTTAAAGGTATTGAAAAACCGTGATCCTATCGGAACTGTGGAAAGTGTTTCAGTGTCTGATGTGGTACCGAAGAATCGTGACTCTCTCGGTGTTGTGACAAGTGTTGATAATGTGGTTAGTGTTGCGGAAGGTGCGTCGACTCGAGTGTCTGATGTGGTACCGAAGAATCGTGACTCTCTCGGTGTTGTGACAAGTGTTGATAATGTGTTTAGTGTTGCGGAGGGTGCGTCGGCACGATCTTGTCGTTCACCTAGCCTTAGACCTCTTTCGAGCTCTCGAACCCATGGGAGAAGTAATGTCGAACGGCTTAAGGGAACGAGAAGCATCATCAATCGTGCAGACGTCCCCTCGAACGTTCCTGTTGCCGTAGCTCAGGTCGTTCACCCTCATCGTAGGAAAGGGGAGGTTCATACGTTATCCCCGTCTTCCGATGAAGGGTCGGGGAGTGAGATCTGGCGGCGAGCGTCGAGACCGCTTAAACGCTCCCATGTTGATTCACAGCGTCGGGAATCGCCTGTGCGGCCAGGATGTAGTTCGTGGGGTTCACCGGAACGTTTCCGTTCTCCCAGCGCTTGCACTCCGGCCAAACGTTGGGACACCGTGTTCGTGCGGATATGATTCCTTCCGATTCGGACCTTGTAACTATTCATGCACCTCCTCTTCCATCGGATTGGCTTTCTTCCCCTGAAATGCGTGGTGACATTAGTGCGAATCTTCCTTCTAGGAGTTCTGTTGATCCGAAATGGACTGCGCTTTTGTCTATGAAGGAACAACTCTCGTCGTTGATGGATTCTTATCAACCAGGTGTTGGCGTTGTGTCTGGGCGTTCGATGTCAGACCAGTTATCGCACAAACGTTCGATGGTATATGGCCTTGACGAGTTATCACTTAGGCGGTCTCCCATTCACAGTGTTCAACGCCAGGTTGATTTTGATGAGTCGCGTCAGAGAGTTTTGGTTGACCAGTTTGCGTTTTCTGGTCGCGGGGAAGAGCATCGGCGTCGACAAGTGGACGAGACGCGGCAACATTTTGAAGTAGTGGATCGCCCGCGGCAACAACTTTTGGACGCGGCGCGTCAAAACATTGGTTTACAGCGGCGACATCCTGACTCCTTTGATCGCTCGCAGCAACAGTCCTCGGACTTTACGCGACCTCGCGGCGATCTTCAACAGTTACCTTCTGATTTCAAGCGTTCTTCTGTTCAACAACAGTTGAATTCTAAGCGGTCTAAGCAGTTGTTGGTTGAGGATGATCGTCTACATGTCCGTGTTTCGCATCAATCTACTTCTACTTCTCCCCACCAAATTGACTCAGATGTTGGCCTTGACAGGCAGTCCCATCCAGACGTTCCTTCGGTTCAGGCTGCAGCTGTTGCTGCACTGCCAGAAGACGAACCAGAGGAAAAGTCGGATGAGGATAATCCTATTGAGGAAGTCTCTGAGAATGAGGAGGAGAAGCATTATCAGCATGCTGTGGACCTTCGCAAGTTTATGCTTATTTTGACTGGAATTTTCCCGGATTCTTTTACCCCTGTGGCCCCTCGTTCTCCGCCTTCTGAATTCATCTTAGGTAAAGCTACTAAGGTTCCAGTTTACACCAAGATGGTTCTTTCTCGATCTTCTAAGCGGGCCTTGAAGTTAATGGGTTCTTGGTTGGACTCCAAGAAAGCTTTTGGCAAGACGGCCTTTGCCTTTCCTCCCGCTAGGTTAGCCTCTAAATCTAGTGTGTGGTATGAGACTGGTGAAGTGTTGGGCTTGAGTTTTCCTTCTTCTGCACAAGGGGATTTTTCAAGTTTGGTAGATGCTTCTCGTCGTCTTGCCTTAAGGAAGACGAAGATTTGGTGGTCCATTCCAGAGTTCGACCATTTGCTTAAAGGTCTTTTCAGGGCCTTCGAAGTTTTTAATTTTTTGGACTGGGCTTTGGGGGCTTTGAGTAAGAGGGTCTCTGATATGACGGAAACGGACACTAGTGGTTTGGTTCATTTGATGTCCTGCTTGGACAAAGGTGTGAGAGATGGCTCCAACGAACTTGCTGCCTTGTTTACAGCTGGAATTCTCAAGAAAAGGGCCACGATGTGCTCCTTCCTCTCCGCAGGAGTGTCTCCCTATCAGAAGACAGGCCTTCTTTTCGCACCTTTGTCTAATTCTTTATTTCCTCAGGAATTAGTGGGCGAGGTGGCTACTGCTCTCACTCAGAAGGCCACACATGACTTAGTTACTCATTCGACTAGGAAAGTTTTGCCTCCGTCATTCTCCTCTCGAAAACCTAAGGAATCTTCTTCTGGGTTTCGTCCTCAGTCCTTTCGTGGGAAGCCCTCTGGGAGAGGCTCTTTTAAACCAGAAGGAAGGAAACCTAGAGGCAGAGGGGGCAAGTCCGACCGAGGTAAAGTCTGACTGCCCTCTCCTTCAGACAGCAGTGGGGGCCAGGTTGACTCACTTTTGGGAGGCTTGGGAGAGGAATGGAGCGGACCCCTGGTCCGTCCAGGTGTTAAAGGAAGGCTACAAGATCCCCTTCCTGACCAATCCTCCTTTAGTCACAGATCCAGTGGATCTTTCGCCCAAATACAGAGAGGGTCCCAAGAAACAAGCCATGCTTCTACAGATGTCTCTTTTATTAGAGAAACGAGCAATAGAGGAAGTGCAAGATGTTACGTCTCCGGGGTTTTACAACCGCCTTTTTCTAGTACCCAAGAGTTTCGGGGGGGTGGAGACCGGTTCTGGACGTAAGTGTGCTCAATGGTTACGTCCAAAACTCGACGTTCACCATGGAGACTCAGAAAACAGTTCTGGCAGCTGTGAGGAAGGACGATTGGATGGTCTCTTTAGATCTTCAGGATGCCTATTTCCACCTTCCGATTCATCCCAGCTGCAGACGTTATCTGAGGTTCATGGACGGAAACAAGGTCTTCCAGTTCAGGGCTCTTTGTTTCGGACTTTGCACGGCTCCTCTATTGTTCACCAAGATCATGCTGAACGTGGCAAGCATGCTGCATTCGAGGGGAATCAGGGCCTCTCTGTATCTGGACGATTGGCTGATAAGAGCCTCCTCAGCCGATTGTTGTTTAAAGGACCTCAAGATGACTTTGGATCTCTCCAGAGAACTGGGTCTCCTGGTGAGCTCGAAAAAATCACAACTCATTCCATCCCAGGAGATTCTTTATTTGGGGATGGAGATTCACAGTCGGAGTTTTCGGGCTTTTCCGTCGTCGGTGAGAATCCAAGCAGCCCTCCTAAAAGTACAAACGTTCCTGAAGAGAGATCTTTGCTCCGTCAGAGATTGGATGAGCCTTCTGGGGACTCTCTCGTCGTTAGAGAAGTTCGTGACCCTGGGGAAGTTGTTCGTGCGTCCTCTTCAGTTTCATCTCAACCGCCATTGGAAGAAAGGGGACAGCCTCGACAGGGATTGCATTCCCATCTCGACTTCCATCAAGTCTCATCTTCAATGGTGGAACAACGAGCCCAGACTGAAAGAAGGCTTGTCTTTACTTCAGAGGAACCCAAACCTCGTGTTGTGTTGCGACGCCTCCAACTCGGGGTGGGGAGCCACTCTAGAGAAGCAGGAACTTTCGGGGACTTGGACGGTGGAGCAAACCTCTCTCCACATCAATCAAAAAGAGCTTTTAGCTATTCATCTGGCTCTCATCGGCTTCGAAAAGCAGATCAGGGGCAAGGTAGTCCAAGTCAATTCGGACAGCACGACAGCTCTGGCCTATATTGCGAAACAAGGCGGGACCCACTCTTGGCCTCTGTTCGAGATTGCAAGACTGCTCCTCATCTGGGCGGAGGAAAGGAAGGTGACTCTTTTGACGCGGTTCATCCAGGGAGTCAACAATGTGAGCGCAGACAGACTCAGCAGGAAAGGTCAGGTTCTCTCCACAGAATGGATTCTGCACCCGGACATCTGCAAGAGTCTGTGGCGGTTATGGGGTCGACCTCTCGTGGATCTCTTTGCCACCGCGAAGACCAAACGACTAGAGTGTTACTGCTCTCCGGTTCCAGATCCCGAAGCTTTTCACATAGACGCTTTTCTGATGAACTGGTCACACATGGAGGTTTATGCCTTTCCTCCGTTCAAGATCCTTTACAAAGTGATTCAGAAGTTCGTTTCACACGAGGAGACCAGAATGACACTGATAGCTCCGTTCTGGCCGTCAAGGAGCTGGTTTCCAGAGGTACTGGAATGGATGGTGGATGTTCCGAGAAGCCTTCCCATGAGACCCGATCTTCTCAGACAACCTCACTTGGCCCGAAATCATCAAAACCTCCGAGCTCTACGTCTGACTGCCTTCAGACTATCGAAAAACTCGCTAGAGCTAGAGGATTTTCGAAGAAGGCAGCCAAGGCAATTGCAAGGGCAAGAAGGTCTTCAACCATCAAGGTGTATCAGTCCAAGTGGGAGTTGTTCAGGGAATGGTGTAGAACTAACGCGATTTCCTCTTCCAGTACATCGCTTTCCCAAATAGCAGATTTTTTCTTGGACCTTAAAACTAAGCATAACTTCTCGTCATCAACTATTAAAGGTTACAGGAGTATGTTGGCGACGGTTTTTCGACACAGGAACCTAGACCTTTCTGATAATAAGGATCTACGAGATTTACTTAGGTCTTTTGATACGACCAAGATGATTCAAACGGCTCCCATCGCCTGGAATTTGGATGTTGTCCTTAAATTTCTCATGAGTGACAGATTTGAGCCTTTACACTCGGCTTCATTTAAGGACTTAACCTTGAAAACCCTTTTTCTAGTTACCCTCGCCACTGCGAAAAGAGTTAGTGAAGTTCACGCTTTAAGCAAGAACATTGGTTTTCGGAATGGGAAAGCCATTTGTTCTTTGCAACTGGGGTTTCTGGCCAAGAACGAAAACCCTTCTCGACCATGGCCCAAATCCTTCGAGATTTCTAACCTTTCGGATTTGGCTGGCGATGAATTGGAAAGGGTTCTCTGTCCAGTTAGAGCTCTACAGTGTTATGTGGACAGAACTAAGAATCTGAGAGGTAACTCAGACGCTCTGTGGTGTGCAGTTCGGAAACCCTCGATGCCCATGTCCAAGAATGCCTTGTCTTTTTTCGTTAGATTGTTGATTCGAGAAGCTCATGCTCAGTGTGATGAGTCGGATCAGAGGCTCCTCAAAGTCAAGACACATGAAGTCAGAGCGGTAGCGACTTCAGTGGCCTTTAAACAGAACCGTTCTCTGCAAAGTCTGATGGATACAACATTTTGGAGAAGTAAGTCTGTTTTTGCATCCCATTATTTGAAGAATGTTCAGACTCGCTATGAGGACCTTTTTACGTTGGGTCCTTTTATAGCTGCTAATGCGATAGTAGGTGAATGATCTACCACTACGTTCCCTTTTTTCCTAATACCCCTTTTCTATCTCTTGGAACTCGTTTTTTATGGTTGTTTGTGGAGATTGGGCGTCAGTCTTCCGCAATCTTTGATTTGGCTAGGTGGTCAATTTGTTCCTTGAGTGCACCCGGAACAAGGGTATTGGTTGAGGTCCTGTCATGTTATAGGTGTTTGTACCGTTTGACAGCTCCTAGAGATTTTCAGCCCGAGTGGATTACTGGATCTCTTAAGGATAGCGGACGAAATGAGGCAGAGTATCATTGCTGTCAGCTTCCTTATCAGGTGAGAACTGCTTAAGTTTATTGTATGTAACCCTTAAGTGAATTTTCTGTATGTAGCTGTCTCTGACCCGCCACCAAGGGGTGTCAATCAGCTCTTTTATATAACCAGCGGGTAAGTTTTATATTTAAAAATGATATTTTCATAATAAAATAAATTTTTGAATATACTTACCCGCTGGTTATATAAATTTAACACCCTCCCTCCTCCCCTCTAGAGACTACCTATGGTATGGCTATGAGGCCTGGAAGAACTGGAGTTGGTGTGTAGTTCCACCTGTTCTACCGCTAGGGTGCGGTTGGTACACCTGGCGTATCTTCGATAGCGCGAGATTTGAATTTTCTGCCCTGGCGTCAGGGACTTCAGCTCTTTTATATAACCAGCGGGTAAGTATATTCAAAAATTTATTTTATTATGAAAATATCATATCTCCACAG
Organism: Palaemon carinicauda; assembly: GCF_036898095.1. NCBI lineage: Eukaryota > Metazoa > Arthropoda > Malacostraca > Decapoda > Palaemonidae > Palaemon > Palaemon carinicauda. Next base: position 65,359,325 of record NC_090744.1, on the reverse strand, counting down.
TTAACGTTTACCTACCACCTCTGAAAGAAGGACTTCGAGACTAACTCTGAAGTAACTGAGATCCCTGTCACTGGTATCATCTACAGAACACTGCATCATTCTAGACCACTGTTCTTTATGTTTATAATTGCATGTTTATCTTTGAGAGAAGCATCTGATGGGGCCCCTCCCGAGGCATATATACGTGGTAATGCAGCAATTGTGGCTTCGGCAAGTACCATAATGGCACCTCTTACTCCTCTCAACAAGGCTTCAGATCAAGACCTACTACTACTAAAGACAGTGTTCCTTTTAGCTGTAGCTTCATCAAAAAGATTGAGCAAACTTCATGACCTATCTTTGTTTTTTGTTTTTTCCAAACTAGAGAGTGGAAAGATATGTCATTTACTTTTGTTACAGAATTTGTAGCCAAGATCCAAAATCTTTCTAATAATGATACCAGATTTCACTCCTCTACAGTACTGTCATTTAAGAAGGTAACTGATGATTCACACAGTTTGTTACTTTTTCCTGTATAGGCAATTTACTTACACCTTAAGAGAATGCTCCCTGCCACCTGTCCTTCCATATCTTTGTTTGTTAGCACAATTCAAAACAAGAAAGGCGGGTCCAAGATCACAATCTCCTTCTGGTCACGGGGATGCGATGATGAGAGTTTATATCTTTGGTAAAAGCCAATGACATTATTGGTCTTTCCTCAACCTTAGCGTTATGCAATAACCAATCGGTAAACATGGAGAAAGAGGCTGTTTGGAGAGCCTTCAAACTCTCGGGTTACCTAGCCTCCTCCCAGGGCTCACAATATTCATGGGCTTGCTGCGACCATAGCTTCCTGCAAGATCCAAAATCCACCCTTTTGTGGTTACTGATCTGACTTTCATCACTCGAGAAGGGACTGAATTACTACTATGCCTTGTTAGGGCAGTGTATCTCTATTTGATAAAGACTGAACCTTGTCGAACCCAGTGTCTCCAACTTATTTGTCAACAATGGATAAAAGAAAGAGAGTAACCAAAAATACAGTTTCTCTTTGACTACAAAAGACTATTATGAAGTCTCCATCTCTTTGGAGCGCTTCTCCCAGGGTTCATAATTTCCGTGGTCTTGTAATTAAGATTGTTTTCACTAAAACCACTGGATATCGTTGCTACTGTTAGCAGGAACTTGAAAGAGGAAAACTACCTTTCTTATTTGATAAATGGTGCATACAAGATTCTAGACACCTGCTCTTTAGGCCTTGCAGTGGTTGTCGCCCAATATTTGGTGTAGAAGCTATGCTTCAGCAGTTGTGTTATCATAGTGTCAACTCGTCAGTTACTTATTAATACCTGATGTGTGAGCTGAATTTAAGTAACCTTTCGCCCCATCCTAACTCTTGCGGCTGTGGTAGTATCGACACTGATGGACACTCAAGTAGGTGAGCACACCTCTGAATCATGGGGATGCTTGAATGTGGTGAAAAGGTTTGTGTATCGCCTTGATCAGAAAAACTACTGGTCAAGGACACCAGGTTTGTTTGCTGTCAATACTTACTGTGTAGTTTGGACCTCGTACCAGAAATTATTTTTGTATTTATGGTGGGGATACCTGAATGTGTTTGCCTTGTTGAAGCAAGTCTAATAATTACACAGCACTCATATGCCATTGATCGTTGGAAGGTTTCCTTCTCTATATGCCCCACAGTTTGTGGTGAGGACAGATGACCTGTCAATGTGGGATTTAAGCAATCGAGACGATCTGCTACTGTCCTGTGAGGGCGTTGAGATGCTAAATCAAAAGAGAATATTTCATAGCTCTGAATCATAAGCTGAAGAGAATTTATCTCCAAAATCACTGTTTCCTTTTGGCTTTTAAAAACTATCACACGTTCCTACCACTCTTTGGAGGTGCAAGGCACTGGACCCTCGAGAGTGAGGGCACACAAAGTCCGGAGTTCCTGGGTTGGTTCGCCAAGCCAGCTTTGGTCTTAAGAACTTCCTCCCTCCTCAGGATAAGTCTCCCATTCAAAGTCGATGGTTTGTTACACCTTCAAGTTGCACAGCCGCTCTCAAGCACCTGGCAGGCACCCGGGCCAAAGGTCAAAGTGAAAACCGAGCTGCCTGTCGAGTGGCGGCTTACCTTCCACCCAGTAAGCAGCTATGTTTTCCTTGTTAAAGTTTAACAGCTGCTCAGCTCCGCTGATTGTCATACTTTTAAAAGTGTCGGGTTTTGTATGGTTAGGAAAAATACAAGTTACCTTAAATTTGCAATCTTCAGCTGCTCATCACTTTTCATTTCAACGTTCTGTCTTGACGTTTTACTTGTAGTACTGTATTACTTGTTATTTTATTGCAAGTTCCCTGATTTATATTTTTTGTAGACTTTTTTTATGGTTGCTTTTGCATATACTGTACTGTATATACTAATCTCACTGAAAGGCCATTATATTAAATCCCGTCTGTTAGTTTAATATTCTCGTTTCCATTTAAATCATGCCCTCCATGCAGGGTCCTTTGCTGACGTGTCAATTTACAGGTTGGGATAATTTTGCAGATTTCAACATTAATTCTCTGGTGCCCTTTATACTAGGTACAGTAAGAATAATCTTTTGGAATTGTAATGACATAGCATTATTATTTTTGGTGCCACTCAGTCATGAAACTTGTTTTTAAAGTTTGCTGTAAAATGCACCCATCACAATTCCACATGAAACTGGTGCCCTATTTCCCTCTACTGTCAAATCTTAACAGTTCTAACCTTTTTTTCCAAATCATCGCTCACTCAAGAGATTGATATTGTATAAAGTTTCCCTCAATTTTTAATGTTGAGTTTTAGATGGTTATCGCTTGGGGGGAGGACCTCTCACCCTTTGCCTTATGCTTATCCGATAAGATTGTTCTGAAGGCTCTGCATAGCATCGCTTTTTTTGGTCATCACTGTTTCTATGTTTTCTATTTATCACGATCTCTTTCGGGTCTTTGTAAATAGCTGTCCGGTTTCTGTTTTAGCCCAAGAGATGTTATAAGATTGCGTTTTCACACCACTGTCTATCCTCTTGTCATTTTAAGCGGCTAGTCTCTGCTTCCTCCTTGTGCCTAGAAATGTTGATAGACCCTGTAAACGTGGAATGGGTCTTTTTCCTTTTTTGGAATCAGTATTTAATGGTTTTTGCTCCCAATTTCCTGTTTCCTTTTTAAATTGTCTGTCTTGAAAATCATTTAATTGTTACCTTGGCCAAAAGTTGCAGAATTGTAGTACTTCAAACTATTTTAAATGAAAAGTTGAGAAAAATACAAGAATTTTTAAAACTTTTCAAGTTCTCTCCTAGTTTTGAGAAGTTTGTGAAGAAATTACCATGTTACTTTTTTTTCTTTTCTTTAATTATTTACCGGAGAAATTGCCAGAAATATTATTGCATAGATTTTTAATATATATTAAACAAAAATTTGTGTGTAGGAAAAAAAGCTGTATTGGTTGATTTGTGGTTCTCTTGTATTGCCGTCTAATTTTGCTGTACCACTTAAGAAAGTAGTCGTCTTTTGCTAAGTTCTACTGATTAATTAGTACAATTTGCCGAGTTATGTCAATATGTGATCTATGTACAGTAGTTTGAGATTTTATGATTTTTATATGTTCTACTTTCATTTAGCTTTTTCACAGTCTTGCTTTGATAGAGAATCAATTTACATCCTTAAGCCAAGTTTAGACTTATTATCTATCTTTATTGCCCCGTTTTCTTTGTCATAGAAATATTTATGTAAAATTTCTTTAGACTATTTTTGTCCACTTTTAAATGGTGCCAAATCTCTTGCCAAAATCAAAACCAATTTTAATCAGGCTAAAATCCAGTAAAATATTTATTATAAAATTTCTTTGGACTGATTTTGTTACTTCGATTTTAAATGTTGCCAAAGTCAGAAGATATTTCTATGAAGATAAAATCCAGTGAAATATTTGTGTAAAAGTTCTTAGACTAATTTTGTTTCTATTTTAATTGTCAAAACTTTTGTGTTAATAGATTTATACTTAACTTTATTAGTTAAATATCTGACTTAGGGTAATAACTGCATTGGTTAGAAGGTATCTCAGTTGGCATTTTAATTTCCAAGTATTTACATTTTCATTACAAGAATAATTTGCATCACTGTACACTATGTATCATATATTTGAGTTTTTAGACCACATAATTTAGCAATTCTGGTCAAAGTTTTTGATGTAAAAGCATGTTTTAATTTTTATTATTTGTACAGTTGACTGGAGACATTAGTTGAAGTCCCATAAAAGTACTTATGAATCCCAAGGATTTGTATGGACTTCTTTGTGCATCATTGACTAGATGGACTTCTTTGTGAGTCAGTGACTAGATGGACTTCTTTGTGAGTCAGTGACTAGATGGACTTCTTTGTGAGTCATTGACTAGATGGACTTCTTTGTGAGTCATTGACTAGATGGACTTCTTTGTGAATCATTGACTAGATGGACTTCTTTGTGGGTCATTGACTAGATCTCTCGAGTCAATTGTGCAAAAACCATGATTTTACATCCAAAACTTTGACCACAATTGCTAAATTTGGTGGACCATGAACTCAAATGCTTGATACATAGTGTACAGTGATACAAATTATTCTTGTAATGAACTTTTAAACACTTGGAAATAAAAATGCAAACCAATATACCTTCTAACCAATGCAGTTGTTACTGTAAGTCAGTTATTTAACCAATAAAGTTAAGTATAAATCTATCAGCACTAAATTTCACATGAAATTTATGTAAAATTGTACTATGTAAAAAATATCCTTATGCTCATGTTGTAAAAATGAACTTTTGAAAGAATCTCATTTCTATGTATAAAAATATTAAGGAAAACAATAAAAGAAAAATTTAGAACAAAAAACTTTTATTTCCCATAAAAATACAAAGGAAAATTATAACAAAATAAAAAAAAATAAAAATTTTTCATCATTTTTTTTTCCCAACATATTAGTGTCCCCCCCAAATAAGGGGCTGACCTCAGAATTGCATTTGCTGGCTCTAGCTGCTTCCCAGCATACCAGAGAACCTTACATAGAAGTCAAAAGAGTCCCGTAACGTCTCCTGTGATGAGTACGGTGACATCATTTCATTCCTCTGAATGGAGAAGTTGAAATTGTACGTCAACTCCTTGTTCACTGGAAGCAGACTATCGCTGGTACATCTCCCAGTTGGTTAACATTTAAGGAAATGGGTATCATTTATAACAAATGATTAAAGTCTAGGAATATCATAACTAGAAACTGCTGCTGTGGACAATTTTTTATCTTATTGAGAGAACACTTAGAATTCAAAGTGTTTCAGTATACCACAGTACCAAAAGTATCTCTGAACACAGAATCTTAAAGGAAAAATCTGAAATTCGTAACTTAATTATGTTATTAAAGTTCCATTTAAGAGTTGGTTGACTTTTAAAATCATGACTTATCTAAAGCAACAAATGGAAGTAAGGTTCTTAATTTCTTGCAGTGATCTAAGAACATATTGGACATTACAGTTTCATATACCATATGAAGAACTTTGCCAATCAAAGGTAATCCTGGTTAACCATACCCGGAGTGTGTAGTTCTAAAAATGAGTACAGTACTTAGATAATTTTACCATGGACTTAATAGTTAACTCTTTATAAGACACTTCACAGGCAATTCAGTTTTGTTAACATATCTTAACTCTATAATATACTGCATAGTCTATAATCTAAGTCCAGTTTACAAAACTAGAACCTTCAGAAAGCAGAAATATTAGCCATAACTCTTCCACGCATCTTTGAGAGCAAAACTATTTTATTAAGCAGAATATGTTAAACTGCGTAAAAGCAACATTTGTCAAAGTACAAATTAATCTTTAAACAATATTTAATGTCTAGCAAATGTCTCCCTGGATTTAAGATTATTTGGATTATATCAAAGTATTTCTCTAATACTTTTCAAGTGGATATATCTCTTTTAATTTGGTCAGAATAAGAACAATTTCAGGTGTTATCTTAATTAAACTTAAGTTGTTGGTAATGTAACATTTAAAACCCCCAAAGAAACTTTAATATTTATACTTGTATCTTACGTTACAACTGACATTAAAGTATAAACTTATCAATGCCATCATTTATTAAATGCAAAGAAATAAAAGACTAAAATATCCCAATTTAAACCCCTTAATGTGAACGAATTATCATTAAAGTTCAGACATTTATAGTTCACTTTAGTGTCTCAAGTCACCACTGAGGACAGGAGTCCTCATTTCAAATACAGTCCAATATACCTGGATGAAAAAGCTTTATAGAAAGCAACAAGACCAAATACACGACCAAGGTAAAATTCGTGCGATGTTTCTCAAATGCAAAAAAGACTCTGGAAAAGGGGATGACATCAAATGCAGGGTACTACCCCGACACCCCGGCTTCACCCCAGCCGGCTATGTGCCAGATCGGACTGACGTCGCATTCCCCTGCACCGACGAGTTAGCACAGGCAGCGCACCCTTCGAGGGGGCACTGAAAGACATGGCATTGGTACTAAGGTAAACCTTAAATAACAAAATGCATCTGCCAGTACTTTCCTTGGAGGGTGACTGCCTGACCTTTACATTAAATCTTAATGTTTTTACATAGTCAAGTTATTTCCTGCATATTCTGAACCATAAGATGATAATATGGTTAAAATGTGCCCTTCTAAATTGTGGTCTTTTGAGCAAATGGCTTTCTCTAATAAATGTTTGGCCTTAATTTGTATTATAACATGATTGCTGTCTTCATTTTAAGGGATTTCAATAACCTAGACTCTGTCAAAAGCAAACCCTGATGTACCAACAATTTTGAAAAACAGACCAAGTTGCTCCAACAAACAAGAATCTTTCTGATTTGAGTAAACTGTTGGAAATGAAACCAATTTTTTCTAGCCTTGCAAAAAAGCTTGTTGAACTTGGAAACAATAAGTATGTCATAGAGTGCAGAACACTACTTCCTCCAGACCTCAAAGTTCCACCTTATCACAGCTGTGATCCAAAACAAAGTGCACAGTGACAAGGACAATATTCTACACCATCTCACACTCCTAACAAGGATTGAGAAATAAATTTTTATTATATGCCTTTGGTGTTTAGTGAGACAAAATAATTTTTGTTTGTTCTTTCTAGAAAACCAAACCTGAACTGGAACATACTGTTATAAATTCTCCACCACTGAGCATTGGTATGTACAATGGAGTTGGTGATTTCAATGTATTTCCCTCTAAAATAACATAGAGTATGAAAGTACTAAGTGCTTGAGGAGAAATTTCCTAAACTCCACAATATGCCAGCTGTCAAAAGACATCAAAGTCCATCTCATTTACTAGCAAACTGCACTTATATACAAAGTGATGAAAGATTTCAAAATCCAAAGCAATAGCAAATGACAGTTGTACACTAAGTACAGCAAAAATGCTGATGTAAATTCCTTGAACAAATAGTGTACTAGTAAAAATAAGAGTGACCAGGATACTGAAAATAGCTAGTGGCACCAACAATCAAAGGACTGGACAGTGCTACACTGATTCACATCAACAAAAGGGCAGATCTAATGATATTCATAGACAGCAATATGAAGTTCAGAGGATACAAGATAATGAACCAAAGAAATAATTAACAGCCTCCTTGTGCACAAAAGTCAGCTATGACCAGAGCTATGGAACTCAAAAGAGAAATATGGATCAAAACTAATGGTATCAATAGCTGTTCATTAAAGCATTGATATAGGTATAATAATTCTATACAAGCACTATGGAACTGAATTCCTTCCTTAAAATGATTGCACAAGGAAAATGTTGCAAACCAAACGATGAAAATGACTACCGCCTCTTACTGATAGCTGAAGATGAAAGTCCACATATCTCAGAACAAGCTAATAAAATAAAATGCTGAAAGTACAGTAATCAATTGCCTTTGTGCTATGTTGCATTCTGAGTTGCACTGAAAGCAGTATTCTTTTCATCAAGATACTGAACACAACAGAATAGATAATTTCTTTGGCTTCCTTAATGGAGAAACTTTCTCCCAAGGAAATATGAAAATAATTACAAAAAGAGCAATAATAAAGAACTGTTTTCACCAAGTCCCTAAAACAGTACAATCTCAGGAAAAACTGAAAGGTCTCAGGAGAATATCCTCACTATAACAAAAGTAGCCCAATATTTAGGCATGCAGCTACAGAGAGTAGTACTCAAAACAGATACCGACAGAAAGAGCAACGTACAAAGAAAAATATACGTCAAAATCAGCTATCAAATGCATCATCCAAACAAAGATCAACGAGAAACAATTGACTCAAAGCATTTGAAATGAACAATAAAAGAAGAGCTTCCAAATACCATGATACCTAGACCAAGCATCATACTCACAGAAGCTGTTTTTATTAGAGAGCAAACAGGATGCATTTAGCTTCTTATTCCATGTAGACTTATGTCATTCTTGGGAAAACTGAATCTTTTAGATCCTCAGGAAAAGATACTAGAATCAGACTTAAAATTGCAACGAGCATACGTATTCCTTAGGGAAGATAGAATGAAATCTATAATAGATTTATCAAAAGCAAGCGTCAAACCAACCTTTTGAATAAGGAAAAGTTAATCTACAAGTTTTTGTGCAAATGAAGCTCAATTTTGGCTGTATTTAAATCCATCAGAAAAAATCAACATATCACACAAGACCTGAGTGGAATAGATTTTGGACAAGCACTAATTAAATTCTTCGAGCCAAGGAGAAAGTAATCTCGAAACATCCTCAGACTGGGAAAAAAAATCTAGAATGAACTCAACTGCTTGAGTATAACACTGGAAAAGGATTGACAATGTCAAGTATTTTTTATATCTTTCATCCAAAAAGAAAAATACAGAATATTTCTGGATCACCAAAGACAATATGGCTTCAAATGAGCTTCTGAACAGTTAAATTGATTAATAAGAAGTTCCATGGCAGAACTCAGATTCAATGTGAAAATCTAAACTATACAGTATTTCCCTAAGCTGTTATCTAAAAGATCTCAATGGAGAAATAAACTTAGCAGTCTACAACTAGAGACTTTCACCCAATAATATAACTCTAAAATGTGTACAGTAACTTCTCCAATGTCATTCAGTACTGAGCTTTCAATGTATCTCAGCTCAACTGAAACTTTAGATGTACTGACATCCTTTACCATTAAGCTATAGCCAATATGAAAAAGTTTCATCCGGAAAAGTCTTGTAGACTAAAAGCAAAACTCAACAAAATTCCTTACATTTCAAAAATAAAATTGTCTCAAGATCTGATAATTTTTAAAAGGAACAGGCAAATTATTCAGTACTCTTCCCAACTGTATACTATCTCCTGATATGTACTGTACATTAGTTGAAGTACTATCTAACATCTAAAATCTCTCAAATAAAGTAGAAATCTTAAATTTCTTGATCAAAGACTTTTGAACAGCTTATGATGGAGATGAAATCTGTAGTCAAAACAAGATATTACTGTAGTTTTTGTACCAAAGTTGACAGATGACTTCTGCAAGTTTAAAGATTGCTCATAAACGGCAGAAGCAAGGGACAGTAACAGTGCCCTTAAGACTGACAACATATACATATGGTCATCAGCTAAGGCCCCTCTCCACCCAAGCTAAGACCAGTGAGGGCTACCTAATTGCTGCTGATGACTCAGTAGGTAGACCTATAGGCTTCCCCCAAGCTTCAGCAGGTCTCAACCTTAGTCCGAACATTTACGATTCCCGAATATTGATAAAGTATTTCTATTTCATAGAAATATTCTAATGACTTTTTTTGCAATAATATGTTCATTAAAACTGGATTTCATTTTAAAATGCAATAGTTTTCAAACATGAAAATCCAGGTAAAACCTATTACTGTAAGTGTGCATCACAGGATAACAAGAAAGTAATGAATATGCATCATCAAGTTTCATGCAATATTCCTAAATAAAAACTTTCAGCATCAAGCTTTCAGTTTTGACAAACTTTCTGTACAGTACATTCTTTTTTTCATAAAACAATAAGTTTTTATGATTTTCATGTACATAATTTTTTATATGAAATATGAGAAAGTAAGAGTATGAAACTAATCTTTGTTTGACACATTTAGCACTCATGAAAGTCTGTTAACCATCAACTTTTTAAGCTTAGAAACCAGCTGAAATGTGAAGCGATTACAAAGATTTACACTAAAATAGTGTAAGAAACAATGAGATTATCTAACAAGCTTCATGATAACAGCTTGAACAGTTTTCGTTAAAAAATCTTGACCTTTCAGGACTCTAAAGTCTAACTATCTACCATGTCACTTCAATCTATATAAGAAGGTAGCCGACATAAAATAGAAACAAAAGAGGATCTTTTCTCATCATTCCTCTTTGCGCGACGAGGCACTCAGCCGAGTTTGGTTGGTACTGCTAGGGTGCCAGAGCAAACCCTTCCTTGTTTTCCAACACAAATGAAGCTTCATTTGCTGATTCACCAACTGTCACTACCTCAGTGGTCACCACGGGGACCCAAAGTAGCACAACAAAGGAACAGTAGATTCTCCAAAAACACCTGTGCTTAATCAAGAAAAGCAACTGTCAATCTTAACAGATTGGGTGTAACAAAATCTACGTAAAATGATAGCTTTACAGATCTAAGCTTCAAATATAAGTGTGCGCTTCGACCAATACTGAAGTAGAGCCAGACAAGACCACCTAAAGCCGAAGAATATGGAAGACCAAAATAAAAAAGAAGCTGTCTTCTGCCTGTGTTTCAAGCCTAAAATTACGAATGAGAGAGACACCCAAATCAAGTCCTGCTAACAAAATAGTTCAATACAGTATGTATTAATGACCACAGCATATCAAGTATGCATGACATAGTTGGCAATATATTAGGGCAATGTTCAACTCTCTAGAACACAACTAAACTTGTTCTACTAAATACCATCACTTTGGCACAAGAATCTGACAAGCCCATTAGCTCTATCTTTTGGTACAGGGAATAACAAAATATGTAAAGATTATTTAAGTAATGATAGGTTACCGCACCATATTTGGGACAAAAATGACACAGCAATGTGCATGTTGCACTTCTCCTCAGTCAATGAAGCATTAGAGAAACATAACACGCATCTAATCTTGGGACATGTAAAGGGTGATGCCGGTCCCCTCTCTAAAAAGCTATTGGCATCCTGAATATAAAGAAAAATACTGAAACTCTTCCAAGTCCATCATGGGACAAGTTACAAATGAAACTAAAAAAGCCCAACAATAAATGACTGCATTCACATTCAGTGACATTTAATGATTATTAAGATGAAAAGATTTAATTACAATTTACTTTACTACTAACCTTACACAAAAGAAATCTAACACTCCCAGCTTCTAAAGACTAATTAAGTTTACACTAAAATGTTCTTCTTCAAATCAAATTATTAGATATAAATTTCAAGATATAGAGATATATTCCCATATAATCTAAGATGTAATCATAAAAACAAGGCAGACAATTACCAGAAAATAACATATTTAAAATTAATGAAATTTTGGCAAATTATGCATCTGAGGATTCTATTCTTATAAAATTGACTTATCAAGTAATACAGTTACTATATGAATTACGTTACACAAAACTGAATGGCCTGCAAAAAATATCTGATGAAGACAAAACTTTTCACATCCAGGGTAAAATCATCTAACCACTGCACTCATGTTTGGAACAATACTCTAGGTACAGTAATCTTTTCCATCAGCTATAATGGAATTAGGAATCATTTTGAATGGCAAATCTATGTTCAATTGGAACATCAAACTGTTGCGTCCAAAGACATCTTAGGTCACTTTAAGAACTCAAAAACTTTAAATTCATTTGTTCTTTAGTCATAATTCTAAAAGAAAACTGATTGGAACTTTAAAAATTGGATTATTCATTAAGCTACAATGAATCAGGAATTTTCTTAAGAATTCTAGTGACAGGCTATTTTTGGTTCTGTGGCATTGAGTAACTCGCTCAATAAGATGAAAAAATTAAGACAGCAGTTTCATATTTCTAGACTAAAATATCAAATGTTCAAGATACCCATTTAGTAAACATTAACCAATGGAAGATAATAACCCAGTGACACACTGCTTCCAGTAAACAAGAAGTTGTCATACAATTTCAAGACTCACCATTGAGAATCATATGTCACCAAAACTCATCACAGGAGACAGGGACTGTTGTAGCTTCTATATACGGCTTCTGGTGGCAAGGAAGCAGGGCCACTGCATTTCTGAGATCAGCCCCGTTGATGGGCCTAAAGGCCTTTATTACAGTTTCTTTCGGAAAATATACAATCTACACCTGGAAGAGATTAAAGAATACAGTATTGTCACAAGGTTACAGAATACAATTAATGTTTCGACGTTACAAGACGGACTTCGTTTTGACATAAGTCTGGATATATGAGGAATCCTACTTATGATAATTAACTCGGCACAAAAATAATAAGGAAAAAATACAATAATTTAACTATTAATACATTGTTCCCTTGCCTAAATTTCAGGACAGTTATCAAGTTAAAAACATTTTAAAACTATTAAATATTGTTACTCTGTAATGCCTTCTTAATTACATAACCTGCTTTATTATCTCCTCAACTAGATACTGTCAATCTATCTAAGGTTTGACTCACGATACAGTATCTACTTAGAAAACAAAGTTCAATTTCTTTTGATCTCATTACCTGCATCTCACTAAAAGAAATGGGCTTAGAATCCCTTATAAACTCTCAAAAATAGATTTACCTGTAACCACTTCTAACTTACAAATTATTTTGTTTATTTCTAACCACCATAATATCAATGGTTGTAAATATTTGCTCGGGAATTTCAAACTTATATGCAACCAGGCTACCTGAATAAATCCCAAAATTATTAACCTAATGCATTACAAATGCACTTAAACTTTTAAAAATAAGAATAAAAATACTTATTCTGCAAGTATTAACAACTCAACCCTGCCCTTGATCTCAACTAACACAGCAATGGTACTTCCTCAACTGTATTCAGAAATCCATTTGAAGCTGGAATATCATATTGTTAGGTTGTTTGATTGTGAAACGACCTAGTTTCACTTTTGTTTTAACTGCCCTCTTTATTTTTGTTAAGGTGGGAGACTTGTTTACTTTGGTAACGTTGTGGGTAACAAGAATTAGTCAGGTTTGGGAAGCCAGAGGGACCGTTTCTCGTGAGGCAGTCGAGAAGGAGCAGCAGACCCAGCTTTGGAGTGTCTCCTAGTTGGTGGTGAATTGTCCTTAGCCTAGTCCTCGAGGTCGATATGGATTTGAAGAGTTATTCTTCGGTAGCAGCAAAGTGGCTGCTGTATCGACACTGGCGTTGTTGTTCCCGCAGTGTTCGATGGACGTCCTCGAGGATCAGGGATTGTTTGTGGATGTTTATTTGTTGGAAGAGCCAGTGTATGGGCTCGTATTTATTATTTGTATAATAATGAGAAGTTTCTATTATTAATGTTTCATGGCTGCTGCTTACTGTGTTTTTTGTTGTTGATATATTTTGATAATTGTTTATCATGTACTTTAACTTAAAGTAAACTATATTTGGTGATTTTAAAGTTTAACATGACTTTGTGGTAACGATCATTTATGTCTCTGTGCTTCCCAATACCTGAACTCATTGTAATTATTGTATATACTTGTAATTATTGTATAATTTTTGTAAAATAAACTAGGTTAAGATACTTAAGTGTTTTCTGTTTTACCCACCCCTTTGGTTGTTGCAGTCCATTGGTTCATTCCAGTCCCAATTCATTTAGTATTTTTAAAGAACCTGTTGAACCATTAAGGCGGTTCATAACATTGGCGACCTTGCCAGGATTGGGTCTGTTTTGGCTGGTGGTTCTGTGACATCTTTGGGGGTGGGTTAGAGAGTGATCTGGAAAAAAAAAAAATTCTGATTTTTTTTTTTTTTTTTTTTTTGAGTGTGGAGGTGTTAGGTTGTTTGATTGTGAAACGACCTAGTTTCACTTTTGTTTTAACTGCCCTCTTTATTTTTGTTAAGGTGGGAGACTTGTTTACTTTGGTAACGTTGTGGGTAACAAGAATTAGTCAGGTTTGGGAAGCCAGAGGGACCGTTTCTCGTGAGGCAGTCGAGAAGGAGCAGCAGACCCAGCTTTGGAGTGTCTCCTAGTTGGTGGTGAATTGTCCTTAGCCTAGTCCTCGAGGTCGATATGGATTTGAAGAGTTATTCTTCGGTAGCAGCAAAGTGGCTGCTGTATCGACACTGGCGTTGTTGTTCCCGCAGTGTTCGATGGACGTCCTCGAGGATCAGGGATTGTTTGTGGATGTTTATTTGTTGGAAGAGCCAGTGTATGGGCTCGTATTTATTATTTGTATAATAATGAGAAGTTTCTATTATTAATGTTTCATGGCTGCTGCTTACTGTGTTTTTTGTTGTTGATATATTTTGATAATTGTTTATCATGTACTTTAACTTAAAGTAAACTATATTTGGTGATTTTAAAGTTTAACATGACTTTGTGGTAACGATCATTTATGTCTCTGTGCTTCCCAATACCTGAACTCATTGTAATTATTGTATATACTTGTAATTATTGTATAATTTTTGTAAAATAAACTAGGTTAAGATACTTAAGTGTTTTCTGTTTTACCCACCCCTTTGGTTGTTGCAGTCCATTGGTTCATTCCAGTCCCAATTCATTTAGTATTTTTAAAGAACCTGTTGAACCATTAAGGCGGTTCATAACAATATCCAGACTTATGTCAAAAGAAGTTTTACAAAACTTTTCAAAAATATAGAAGTTCTCTTCAACAGTTCTTAAAATCACAGTTAGTACACGATTTAACCTCTAACATGAACTAAGTTGTATCATACTGCAGTAGTTGCCAAGGCTATCTAATTCAAAATATGAATTACAATTATACAGAAAATATATTCACACTTTACAAAATAAGTGTTATCTATTACAGTAAACATTCTCGTGAAGTCCTAAGATTATTATAAGAACATCTTCAATATTTAATCTAGTGTATATGCAAAAGAATGTTAAGGTCATTAAAATCTAAACTTGACATTTGGAACAAGGCTAATAAATTTCCTTATACTTCTAAGATACAAATCTATCAAATAAAATAAGAGATTAAACTCCTTTCAGTCCAAAGATAATACAAAAGTGAATTACTGTATATAATCAAACTTAAAAAAACAAAAGTGATCTAATAAAATATATAGTGTTTCATAAATACAAACCGACTTTAAATTGATACTTAATCACTGTATTAGACAGAAACTAAGTTGCTATTGTGTGGTACAGCAATTAGCCGACACTAAATCTCCCTGAAGAAAGGAGAGAGTACTTTCGAAGATAATTCATTTTTATGGAGTAAAACCTTAATAAATGGCATTTTTAAGCATAAGTCCTTTCAGTGATGACATTTTATAAAGTTAAGTAGCCCTTCTAGGCAAATTATCCAAAGGGAATAATGTTCCACTTTCGAAGATGAATCTTAAAGGGAGCACTCTTACGTTGAAAACAAAATCATAATACTTTATCAGGCCAACTGGTAAACTAATTAGAGAATATAACTTTGTTCAAAACAGCAGTACAGAAACAATCCCTTTGTTCAACACACTACTGCATACAAGGGAACATCATATTTTTAAATTACAAATCCAATGATGAAGAATTTTGTACAGAACCTATAGATGTAGAAATCCCTCCCTTAAGATGACCCTTTATATCCTACTTAGGGCAATAAGCAAGAATACATCATCACTCTGGGAAGACATACTTGGAACCACCTGCACAGAATCTCTTTTGAATTTTAAAGGATTTCTGATACTGTCCTAAATAGACTCTCCATCCATATTTCCATTGAGCCACTGTTCATGATCTATCTAACATTATTGCAGCCTTTCCACTATGAACTAATTGTCAAAGACCTAAACAGACCTCCAAATTCTGATTACCCTTTGCATTCAGATCTTCCCGGACAGTACCATCCGGCTATTCTAAAAGTCCGGCCTTCTCTCATGAGGCTCAATACTTCACAGTATTCTAGAAGTTTTATTCCAGCAGTGACCAAGTTGTGGAATGATCTTCCTAATTGTTTATTTGAATCGGTACAACTTAAAAAGTTCAAACTTGCAGCAAATGTTTTTATGCTAAACAGGCTGACATGTCTCTTTTTATAGTTTATTTACGAACGATCTATTTTAATGCTGTTACTGTTCTTAAAATATGTTATTCTAATTGTTCATTACTTCACTTGTAGTTTGTTTATCTCCTTTCCTTACTGGGCTATTTGTCCCTGATAGAGCCCTTGGGCTTATTGCATCCTGCTTTTCCAACTACGTTTGTAGATTAGCAATATCAACCATAATATCAACTGTAAAAAGTGTCAACGTCTATACAACAGTGAGAATCTTGTCGCCTCCAGAAAGAGACTTAGCGCTGAATGTAGGAGACTGCGGTACTGATTTCTGCATTTCCCCTTTACCAGTAACTCCTAAGCCAAAACTTCCTTGAGTACTTCTAACAGGTCCAGATAGTTTATGCAAATGACACTCCTTATCTGACCATATCCTGAACTGGTATGACATTGGTAATTTGTGAGGTCAGATTAAAAACCAGAGAAAAAAACATTGTAACATCAATGTAAAAAAAAAACTCTGGAAAACTGTACTCACAAATTGCCAATGTCACACAATTCATGAGATGTATTTATAGGTACAGAATGTAAATACCTTTATGTGTAACATATGTAAATGTTATAGTAATCTATTCAAAATTCTATAGAATTTATCTTCTTTGAAGATAACTTATTCTCTGGTTACACCTCATTTTTCCTTTGCTTACATATATACCAAATAGTCTGGCATATTCCTTATACATTTTCCTTTCATCATACACCTGGCAACACTAAGATAACCAGAAAATGCTTCACTCAGTGAATTATATTCTGGACTGTAATTGTTCAGTGGCTACTTTCCTCTTGGTAAGAGTAGAACTATGGTAAGAGGCTCTTCTAGGAGGACACTCCAAAATTAAACCCTTGTTCTCTAGTCTTCGGTAATGCCATAGTCTTTGTACTATGGTATTCCACTTTCATGGGTTAGAGTTCATTTGCTTGAGGGTACACTCAGGCACAATATTCTATCAGATTTCTTATTTCCTTTCCTCATGACTATTTTCCCTTTTGGAGCCCTTGGACTTATAGCAGGCTGCTTTTCCAACTAGGGTTGTAACTTAGCTAATAACAATAAATGGATAAAAAGTTTCATATTGGAAATTCTCCAATTATGTATGTTTTAATGGCTGCTCTAAACAAACTTCTGAAAATAAGAATAATGTCTTGTAAACTGAAATTGAAGGTCTTCTTAAATTCTATACCTCCCTGCATTTATACAGATATAGGAACCAGTTCCCAAGGAAGAATCCTCTTCTTCCTACTTATGGAAGTCAGTAAGAATGTACCGTACCGTACTTTGGGATATTTTGGCCTTTTTTTATAATTTATCTATTTTGCCTTCTCTTTGAAAGTGCAAAAATCAAATAAAAAATTAGATGTTTTGTGGCTTATTAACATTTCAAAACACACCTACTGTTGGAAACAGTCCATTTACAAGACTGGGATTCAAGCCCAGCTCAAGCGCGATGGTTTCTAGCAGTGTCTGCAACCTCACACTCCTTGTAAGGTAAAGGATGGGGGGTTTGAAGGAGCCTATACAGTAGGCCTACCTGCTGATTCATCAGCAGTCGTTACCTGATCCTAACTTGGATGGAGAGGGGGCCAGGACACTGATCGTATGTATATATGGTCAGTCTCTAAGGCAGTCTTGATAACCAGGGCAATGTCTCTGTCTCTTGCCTCTGCAATTCACGTGTGGACTTTAAACCCTTTAAACATATGAGAAACCAGTTTGAAACTTATATTGCATAACTTGTAGCCAGTCAATATAGATTTATTACCAACTACACTCAAATTGTTAAGTGCAGAGTGGCAGAGTATTTGGAATCAAATCCTGACATAATTTATAATGGATTAAAGGCATCTAGAACTGCTGAGGTACTCACAGTTTTGACCAAAAGAGACTGTAATTAATCCACTGAAGATAATTTTTTCATTAAAGCAAAGCTGTAATTAGTTATTTGTTATTTTTACAAGTCTTTCATGTTTATTATTATTATTATTATTATTATTATTATTATTATTATTATTATTATTATTATCATTATTAAATGCTAAGCTACAACCCTAGTTGGAAAAGCAGGATGCTATAAGCCCAGGGGCCCCAACAGGGAAAATAGCCCAGTAAGGAAAGGAAATAAGGAAAAATAAAATATTTTTAGTGAAGTAACATCAAGATAAATCTTTCCTATATAAACAATAAAAACTTAACAAAACAAGAGGAAGAGAAACTAAATAGAACAGTGTGCCCGAGTGTACCCTCAAGCAAGAGAACTCTATCCCAAGACAGTGGAAGACCATGGTACAACCCAAGACTAGAGAACAATGGTTTGATTTTGGAGTGTCCTTCTCCTAGAAGAGCTGCTTACCATAGCTAAAGAGTCTCTCCTACCCTTTTAATGTGATATGTACCTGGTATCCTGTTTTACAGTATTTTATTCAACTGCACATATCAATATTTCAATAATAAAGATTTATGTGAATTAGATACACACTAAACAAGCCTAATTCTGCAACAAGCTGGTTATATCTTTGCAACTGAAGGTGAAATTGGCAAAACATTAACCGCCCAAATTACAATGCCAGAAATTTGGACAAAAAGGGGGAAATTTTTCTGGTGCAAAATATCCCAAAGTACTGTACAGTATTGTCATTCCAAGATGACATATGGAACTGAAAAAAGCTTTAGAACTGTGAAGGATTTCTTTTATCTATCATAATTAGACTGTCTAATGACACTGTTAACCATATATTCAATATAAAACCTCTTTCCTACGAACTAATTTTGAAAGATCTTCAAAGAAATCGACTGCAAGCCAATACAAGCTGTAAAAGGTATGTACGCAGTGTACTGTACGTGTACACGTATGCACAGTACCAAAGACGGTGTACTTTGCCCCTTGTTGGTGATCTGTAATAGTTCCTCCCATCCAAGTTCTGCAACTATGTTCTGAAACCATACATTGATGCAGCCCTTAAGAGAAAAGTGAGCAATTTCTATTCCAGTTGAGATCATGTTTAAGAACAGAACTGGAAAACTAAACTCTGAATTATTCCATTATTAGTGATTTGCAAAGGCGAATTAAACACTGCCAACACAATATTAAAGAAATGCGAAAAACTATAGAGAGCTTAAGTAACGGAAACACTCCTCTTGATTTAATAAGTACAGTAGTAGGTTGGCACCATCCACCCGTTGAGTGTTATTTAGAGTGTTATTGGGTCCTTTGACTGGACAGATAGTACTACATTGGATCCCTCTCTCTCGTTATGGCTCATTTTTTCTTTGCCTACATATACACTGAATACTCTGGCCTATTCTATACTCATTCTCCTCTGTCATACACCTGACAACACTGAGATTACCAATCAATTCTACTCTCTCACAGGGTGAACTGCTGCCCTGTAATTGTTCACTGTCCACTTTCCTCTTGGTAAGGGTGTAAGAGACTCTTTAGCTATGGTAAGCAGCTCTTCTAGGAGATGGAAACTACACAATCAAATGGGTAGTGCCATAACCTCTGTACCATGGTCTACCACTGACTTGAGGTACAGTTTTCTTGCTTAATGGTACAGTCGAGCACAATAATCTATCTTATTTCTCTTCCTCTTTTATAGTTTATATATGAAAGATTTATATTGATGCTATTATTCTTAAACATCTCTCGTAGTTCCTTTCCAAATTTCCTTTCCTCACTGAGCTATTTTTCCTGTTGAAGCCCTTGGGCTTATAGCATCCTACTTTTCCAACTAGGGGGTAGCTTGGCAAGAAATAATAATAATAATAATAATAATAATAATAATAATAATAATAATAATAATATACTCCTTACAGGAGCCACATCCACAATGAAAACTACAAGGACTCTTACAAATGAATGAGATCTTGGCCACTGCTGCAGCAGTACAATATCAAACCCTACAATAATTGTTAACAGGCAGAACACATTTACAGGTTCTTAGCATACTAGGAAAAGTTCTTTTCCTATCCCATATTAAAGATAGAATAAGCGACACTCAAAATAAATGGAGAATTATTAGAAAAATAGTGACCTATTCAGCTACAATTATTCTCAAACCAGATCATTTGTCTTTGGATTAAATTTATCATGAGATAAAATTGCTTTGACTTTATCAAATTATTCTCTCTCAGTTAAAAACCTTTTGCCGTGACTAAAATGCAATAATGAAAACAGAAACTTTCTACGATACATCAACCGAAATTTGTTTTTAAACAATAAGGTTTCACGAAAATGTAAATGTGTCCTGCTTATTAACGATATTATCAAAACACAAACGGTCCTCAACTTATAAACATATGGAAATACGAACACAAATCCAACTGAAGTCGTAAATCTGAGATATTGTATAAAAAGTTCATAATGAAATTCTGCAATATAACAATATCATACAATTTGATAGAGTACGCAAAACGACATTTCCAACATGAAACGGGACTATCTGTGGAGACTTTTGCATCTGAAAACTATAGGCGTGTGAGTTGGGTGAAAATTTCACAAAATTCGACTTACAAACAGCTTCTTGGCACCTTTTAACCCTTTTACCCCCAAAGGACGTACTGGTGCGTTTCACAAAACTCATCCCTTTACCCCCATGGACGTACCAGTACGTCCTTGCAAAAAACTGCTATTTACATATTTTTTTGCATATTTTTGATAATTTTTTGAGAAATTTCAGGCATTTTTCAAGAGATTGAGACCAACCTGACCTCTCTATGATGGAAATTAAGACTGTTAGAGCAATTCAAAAAAAAATATACTGCAAAATGTGCTTGAAAAAAAAATAACCCCTGGGGGTTTTAAGGGTTGGAAAGTTCCAAATAGCCTGGGGGTAAAATAGTTAAGTTTATAAGCTGAGGACGTGAAATAGTATAATACTGTATGAGGAACATGATGCCAATTAATTTTCTAATACAGAGAGCAAAAAACAAGGTAAATCACATTGAACTTTAGATGCTCTTTGTTAAATAAAGTAAAAAAACCAAATGGTTTTTAAACGATACGATCTCTTAGACTTTATGACCTTACACAATAATACCTTTTACCTGCTTTCATAAAATCTAATTTCATGTACTGCAATATTTTTTCCAAAAGCACAAACTACAGTATTTTAGTTCTCTTACGACCAATAAACGCTACGTTAAATGAAATAGGTAAGTACATACAGTACATACATACTACCAAGGCACTTCCCCCAATTTTGGGAGGTAGCCGACATCAAACAAATGAAACAAAAACAAAAAAGGGGACCTCTACTCTCTACATTTCTCCCAGCCTAACCAGGGACTCAACCGAGTTCAGCTGGTACTGCTAGGGTGTCACAGCCCACCCTCCCACATTATCCACCACAGATGAAGCTTCATAATGCTGAATCCCCTACTGCTGCTACCTCCGCGGTCATCTAAGGTTAGTACAGTGCATTAATCTTAATTAACTTCGTTGGAGTCTTCAGCGACAAGAGGGAGACAGTCCGTAAGTGGGACTCGACATCCTGAACGGAGGATTTCTGTAAAGGAAAATAAGGTTCTTTAGAAATGTTATTAGCCGTTAGCAAGTTCAGTATAGTCAAATAGCTAACATAATGATTTGAAAAAAAAAATTACACTGAAGATCCTAATTAAAATGTTTCATATAACCCGTTTAACTGTTACTTGGAGCATGCATTATCATAAACTTATAGGTGAAATATACTATTTCATAATTTTATAATACTGTACTGTACAGTTTTTCATCATAAAAGAATTTCTTCGGGTTAGCTTATTTTGAGGAAGCAAAAACCTCTAATCACTGTAACATAATCATAGTATCACAGTAGTACAAACTTAAACTACAATCTATAAACTACTGTATTCCCCTAATAGGGTATAAATCCTATAATAAATCAATTTAACGATTTAAATAGAAGTAGTTATTAGTTAAGTATATTTGGTAATACATGCACACACACACTCTCTCTCTCTCTCTCTCTCAAAATTTAGTTTTACTAGGAAATGAGAAGTCCGCTGAAGAACAAATCAAGACAACAAAATAAGATGAAATTGGTACTAAAGCTGATTAGATGAAATTTCATTTTTTTCAAATTTTGTGATGCAAGAAATCTAAGAATTTTCAATCAGACTACAATTACGGTATTATAATAATCACATTCACAGTTATTATTGGATTTTATTTCAATAATTAATTTGGGCTAATTACACAGAAAATTGGGCTTTAAGGGGTAACTGACGCAAAATTTAATTTGCGACAATGCATTTGCTGCAACGCCATTGCGACACTATTTCAACTTTAGCGTCACTGCGTTAAGCGTCGATGAAATGATCGTTAAGTCATCAATGCAATGGAGTAATGGCAAAACTGGTGACGGATGTACCAAGGACTGAGTATGACTACTTATTTTGAGGACTTATGATTGAAATCATCTTTCCTGAATTGTGTATTAACCCTTTTACCCCCAAAGGACGTACTGGTACGTTTCACAAAAGCCATCCCTTTACCCCCATGGACGTACTGGTACGTCCTTGCAAAAAAATGCTATAAAATTTTTTTTTTCATATTTTTGATAATTTTTTGAGAAAATTCAGGCATTTTCCAAGAGAATGAGACCAACCTGATCTCTCTATGACAAAAATTAAGGCTGTTAGATCAATTTTTAAAAAAATCTACTGTAAAATGTGCTGGGGAAAAAATAACCCCCTGGGAGATAAGGGTTGGAAATTTCCAAATAGCCTGGGGGTTAAAGGGTTAAGTGTTGCGCAGGGGATAATTCATAATTTCTACTGTATATCAGTATCAATTAGGGAAGATAAACTGCAAATCTCAAAACTAATTTGTATTTTTTCTAGCAATACAAACACGAGTCATTTCAATAAGGAGTCTTCCTTAGGTGGAAGGAAGTCCCAATGGCAGGAAAAGGCTGTCTGTTTTACCCTCGGCCCAGAGCCTGGCTCCGATACAAGGTAGGGGCATACCCAAATACTCAAGTTATGTTATCCCTGCTCAGCAAAGAAAGTAATATGCTTTGAAACTGACAATCATATGTATTATAAAATCGTAGCTATATTCTATAAGGTTTGATTCAAAGAGATGTCCTCACCTGCTCGAGTGTCTACTAGTACTAATACTCCCAAGCCCACGAGAGTTAGGATGGGGAAAAAGGTTACTTACATTTGGCATTAAGCACTAATAAGTAACAGATGAGTTGACACTAGGATAATTGTGTTGCAGAAGTACAGTTTCTACATTGACTACTGGACAGCCGCTACAAGGCCTAGAGTGCAGGTGCCTTGGGTCTTGTAGGCACCGGGTGGTTCTTGTGGAAAGCAATGTTTGTGAAACGACCACAGATGTCATAAGCAATAGGAGAAGCCCTGGAAGATGCTTCTTCTAAAGGGTTTATAAACCTCATAATAGTCTCTAGCAGTCAAAGAGAAATGGTACTTTCTGTTACTCTTTTCCCCTTTCATCCAGTGTTGACAAATAGATCAGACGTTGGAACAACAAAGTATATTCTTTATTAAACAGAGACTCACTGCCCTAACAGGGCATAGTAGTAAATCCACTACGTCATCAGACACCTCTTTGAATGATGAAAGAGTCAAATCACTTGTCACAAAACGGTGGATTTTAGGTCTTAAGGGAAGCTATGGTTGCGGCCAGCCCATGAATATTGTGAGCCCTGGGAGTTGCCATTGTAAGCACGTCTCCAAAGGATTTGGAAGCTCTATTAATAGCCTCTCTATCAGTGTCTACCAAATGGATATTGCAAAATGCTAAGGTTGAGGCAACAACACGAAAGTTGTGGGCTTTGGTAGGGGCCCCATTTAACGCTCTTCCTTAAGATATAAGCCCTCATAACCACTTTTCAAAACCAGAAAGGGATTGTAATCTCAGACACTCCCTTCTTGTTTGAATTGTGCTAACAAACATGATAGGAAAGGTCAGGAGGTAGGGAACAGTTCTCTTAAGGTATAAGCAGACTGGCCTTACGGGGCAAAGTAACAAACAGTCCGGATCATCAGTTATACCTCCTTTAATGCTGATATTGTAAACGTCAAATCTGATATTAATAGCAGCATTTTGGATCTTAGCTGCAAATTTTGTAATGAAAGTAAATGAAAGATCTTTCCACCAGTTGGAGCGTGAAAAAAGATGATAGGTTTCGTAGTTTGCTCGCTCTTTGATGACACTAGAGCTAAATGGAAGACTCTCGGCAAGAAACCACCAATTACACAACGCCTCCCAGTCACCTGAGCACAGGGAGGTTCTCCAAAGGTAACAATAAGGCAGAAAAGACTCACACCTACGTAAAAAGCAATGCTTCACCTAAACAAAAATACTGACAAATCTTCTTTAATCATAAACGACGAAGGATCTGAATCCAAGTGAAGATCCTGACGGGACTGGTTCCTATTGAGAAATTTACTTGAAACCATTATTTCTTACGGAGAAATTATGTTCCATTAACACGATTTCCGTTAGCATGAAATCTCCATGAACATAACCCTCGTGTTAACAAGGAGTTAACTGTATTTATCCATTGTTAAAGTTTGGTGAAAATCCAATGTATCAATTTCTTTTGACGTACTATTTAAAATTGTGAAAAATGCAAATCTGGATCTAAATTATCGATCCGATATCTAATGGAGTTGTCAATGGTCAAGATGTATCTGTGGTGAAAATTCTGTCAAAATCCATTGAGTAGTTTTGACGTACTCCTGTCCACTGACACACAGTCAAATAAATGAGTAAATAAACCGACTCGATTTTACTGTATTACCTCCTTGGCAGAGGTAATAAGTGAGCCAAGAGCTTACCCATACAAATGACGAGGGTTTGTATTCGCGTAGGAACAAACTGATAATATCATAATTCCAGTTATATCAATGCCTTACCATCACATGCTCAGAATCCAGATGACAAAAACACTTGGGTACACTAGGATGTCGCCTACGCCTCATTCTTCATTCCTGATTGCCTGGAGCTTGCCTCCGGGAGGAAGCTCTTAAGACTAAAACTCATAGCCCCCACAGTTCCCATGTGCAAGGGAGGGGTTAAGGGGCAGCCCAAGCCCAGGTCTCTGAGGACCAAAATCCAGGTCTCAAGTTGGAGCCGGAAGGAATTCCATTCTTCCAATTTTCAATTTTAGCTGATCAGCCTGGAATAAAATATCAGATTAGGGGTATTTCCATCTCTTGCCAACTCAAAGGGCAATACAATAGTCTTACTAATTAATCAACATCTACAAAATCTATTGACTGTTCTATTTAATGGTCTACAAAATATCTGCTGCTGTGCTGCACTTCAAGATAAATGTAAGTAAAGTCATCTTTCTCTAAAATTCAAATTACTGTATATTACAAAAAATCATTTGATGACAACTCTCAATAAGTTCTACTTGAGACTAACACATCTGTATTATCTAATTCCTTTAAATATCTGATTGATTTTCACATGTGGGTTGTCTCAAGTCTTTTTCATATATAAATACTATAACCCAACAATTGGATACAACTCGTGCCAGGCAATGGTTGCTGATGACTCAGTAGGTAGACCTATAGGCTCCCTAAATCTCCCATCCTTAGCTCACAAGGATGGTGAAGTTGCAGACACTACAAGAAACTATCAAGCTTGAGCGGGACTCGAACCCGAGTCCAACAGATAGTTGGGCGGGGATGTTTCCAATAAGCTACTTCAATCCAAACAGTGGATTCAATCTAAAATGCTACCTTTACAATCCTCATAAGAAAACAATTAAAATTGAAATGGTATGTCAAGGGGGAAGGCAAAAGAGATGAGAAGTAACTACTATTATTCTGAGATTGTCATACAGATCATAATCTAATACAAGCATGAGAGCCTTCGATTAAAAGTTCATCTTACCGAATATGGCCCTGATTACTTTCTTGAACATTCATTATTATTACTATTATTATCATTACTGTATTATTATTATCATTATTATTATTATTACTTGCTAAACTACAATACTACTTACAAACTCAGAGTGCTATACAGTAAAGACAAGGGGTCCACAGTGAAAATATCCCAGTAAGGAAACAGAGACACGGATAGAATAGTGTCCCCGAGTGTACCCTAAGACATAGAACCCTCACCTCAGACAGTGGAATACCATGGTACAGAGGCTATGGTACTACCAAAGAAATGGGAACATTGTTTTGATCTTGGAATGTCCTTCTCCTAGAACAGCTGCTTACCATAGCAAAAGAGTCTCTTCTACCCTTACCATGAGGAAAATGAGGAAAGTAGACAATGAACAATTACAGTGAAGAAGTTAACCCCTTGAGTGAAGAATTTTTCAGCTATCATAGTGTTGTCAGGTGTATGAGGAAAGAGGAAAATGTGTAAAGAATAGGGCTGACTATTTGGTGTATGTATGGGCAAAGAAAAAATGAGCCATAACCAGAAAGGGATCCAGGGAAAGTACCATATAATTCTCTGGCGGTAGTATCTCACCAAACAGTTTTTAGCATTGTATGAATTTTCTCAAATCTTGAATTGGTGAAATCACTTGAGCAAACTTTTCCAAATAAAATATCTTTCCTAATTACGTTACGTCATCAAGTGTATTAAACTAGACTAGGATCAAAGTCTACATTAAGACTTTTGAAAAAAATATTTCACTCATTCACCTAATAAAAAGTAAAATTATTACATAATCTCAGGGTAAAAAAAACTTCAGAAGTTCTGCAGTGAATGTTTTTATGTTGAACAGACTGATATAGGTCTCTCATAGTTTATGTATGATAGATATATTTTAGCATTGATACTGACCTTAGGGTATTTTATATTGATTGTTAATTACTTGTCATGTAGTTTATTCATTTTGTGTCCTCACTTGGCTATTATTTCTTGTAGGAGCCCTTGGGCTTGTAGCATCCTGCTTTTCCAACTAGGGTTGTAGCTCAACTAATTAGAATGACAATAATAATCATATATTAAAAAACCTATGAAGATAAATTAACAAACTTGATAAATTCAGTGGAGATATTCTAGATATTTCTAAATCCCAAAGTTGAAACTTAACAGCCTTTACGTACAAACTTCTCCCAAGGGATAAAATGCATATTCATCCATTACCATTGCCTTCCACATCTTATGCAGAATTTTGGCTTTGTTTCCACTGCCAAGGTGGTTATAAAATGACCTGCATTTATTCATATATTTACTTGTTTGTCTGTTTGTTCGCAGGAATACGGCAAAACTTCTTGCAGGATTCTCACCAACTTTAACAACGGATCGGTATTATGCTGAGAACCCAATAGATTATGAAGGTGATCCAGATCAAGATAGCAATTCTAGTTATTATTGTTATTAATATACATTAGAATCATTCACGGCCAACATATGAAGAAGGGAAAGCTTGGTCCGTAGACCGGAGTAAACACTCTTCATTGATGGAGGTCTGAAATGTCTGATTGCTCTTTCTACTACTTGTTTCAAATGCATTTAGAATGTTGTCACCTTAAACTTTACAGCAAAGTTTAACCATTACTCCTTACAACACTAACCAGTTGGGCAACAGAATACAAGACTTAAAATATCGGGTTTCAAATTACAAACTTAATTTGCTCCAAGAAGCTATTTGTTAGTTAATTTTTGTTACATTTTGGCCTAGCGCAGGCCTAACCTGAATTCCATGCCTATAATTTCCAGCTACAAAAGTCAACAAATAGTCAGGTTGTATATGAAATATATATCATGTTATTACAGGTAGTAGGTTGGCCAAGGCACCAGCCGCCCGTTGAAATACTACCGCCAGAGAGTTATGGGGTCCTTTGACTGGCCAGACAGTACTACGTTGGATCCTTCTCTTTGGTTACGGTTCTTTCTCTTTGCCTACACATACGCCGAATAGTCTGGCCTATTCTTAACAGATTCTCCTCTGTCCTCACACACCTGACAACACTGAGGTTACTAAACAATTCTTCTTCGCTCAAGGGGTTAACTACTGCACTGTATTTGTTCTGTGGCTACTTTCCTCTTAGTAAGGGTAGAAGAGACTCTTTAGCTATGGTAAGCAGCTCTTCTAGGAGAAGGACACTCCAAAATCAAACCATTGTTCTCTAGTCTTGGGTAGTGCCATAGCCTCTGTACCATGGTCTTCCACTGTCTTGGGTTAGAGTTCTCTTGCTTGAGGGTACAATCAGGCACACTATTCTATTTAATTTCTCTTCCTCTTGTTTTGTTAAAGTTTTCATAGTTTATATAGGAAATATTTATTTTAATGTTACTCTTCTTAAAATATTTTATTTTTCCTTCTTTCCTTTCCTTACTGGGCTATTTTCCCTGTTGGGGCCCCTGGGCTTATAGCATTTTGCTTTTCCAGCTAGGGTTGTAGCTTAGCAAGTAATAATAATAATAATAATAATAATACAAATGCCATTTTGCTTACTGTATTAACCCTTTTACCCCCAAAGGACATACTGGTACGTTTCACAAAACACATACCTTTACCACCATGGACGTACTGGTACGTCCTTGCAAAAAACAGCTATTTACAATTTTTTTTTTAGCTTTTTGATAATTTTTGGAGAAATTTCAGGCATTTTCCAAGAGAATGAGACCAACCTGACCTCTCTATGGCAAAAATTAAGGCTGTTAGAGCAATTTAAAAAAATATATACTGCAAAATGTGCTGGGAAATAAATAACCCCCTGGGAGTTAAGGGTTAGAAAGTTCCAAATAGCCTGGGGGTAAAAGTGTTAAATGATATAGTATTGATTTATGACAGTATTTCTTCATCTTATCTATTGTAATTTTCAATTGGATTTGTATTTGTACCTCTGAATGTTTGTAACTTGAGAACCTTCTGTACCGCACTTCCAAAGATCCCTAGACTGCTCTATGGTGTCACACGCCTTACCATCCATAATCCATGTACGATGAAACAATGGTTTTACGGCATCACATTCTACAATATTTCATAAATTAAACTCTTTTTATCAAAGTAAAATAATTCTAATTAGTCCAATGACTTACCTTTACATGCTCCAAGTGCACGACAGACAGACTAGAGTCACTGCCGATGGACGACATGATGTGCTTTTTCTCGATCTCGTTCAATTTGTGTTCAAAGTTAATCCGCCTGAAATGAAACAAAAGTATCAGGAGAAAAATTCAATTCTTTGACTTCTCAAAAAGGGTTATTGGAATAATGCTTCTCAAAAGGGTAATAAAAATCCTTTTACTTTTCAATGAACGTCAAAAGACCTCGAGCAAAATTTCCCAAAATACATCTAGTTATTACTTTCAGAATAGAATCATCGCCTAATTAACACATTTGCAGGCCAATGTCAATTCAATAAATATCATTCTATAAAGGTTTGACTAAATACGACAAATTTGGAAGCAATACAAACATGAAGCAAAGAAGAAACCAGCCGGTAAGCTTTTTTGGCAGGGTGTAACTACCCACCGCTAGTTAGCGAAGTGGGGAGCGGGGTAGGTTAACCCTCCCGCTCATACCAGCACTAGCGACTAACCCTCACTTTTGTAATTGTGGCAGGACTTTCAGGGGGTTGGTGCTGGCACGTCAGTATGTGAATAGAGCTCCAGGTTTGTATAGCTAGAAAAAATGACAAATTCGGAGATAATTTGTATTTTTCCTAACCATACAAACCTTAGATATTTACATTGGGTTTACTTTCGGCGTAGCTGAAATGACGAGCCAATAGATTTCAACGAGGGTTAACTACCCCCGCGCTAGTTAGCAGGGGTAGGGGAAGGGGTAGCTTGCTACCCCTCCTCCCCCACACACCAGTGATTTGCTTCACTTCACTTAGAGGTAGGACTTGACTTGGGGGACAGGGCTGGCGGGCAAATATGTGTAAATAGCTAAGGTTTGTATGGTTAGGAAAAATACAAATTATCTCCGAATTTGTCATTTGTTCCGTAACCGAAATACAAACCACGCTATTTACATTGGGTGACTTACCCCTTAGGAAGGGTGGAAAGTCCCCAGCCTTACTGACTTTGGCTTCACCCGGGGGCTCCGCCTCCCAGTGAGTAGCACTTGAGAAAAGGAGCCCCTGCACCTCACAAGTTCCTCGCTTCGCAAGGAACGTGTGGCCTACATAAGTTGTGTGTGGAGGAAAGAGCGTGACTCATCCTATGAAGTTGACCTTGAAACCTTTAGATAGGAATCCAGGATAGGACGTTCCCAATACCACCTCATCAGGGTATGGGGGACGCGACAGTATTAAGCTTAATACTAGGAGCACAAGGAAGCATGGGTTACCTGCACCGGTTGAGGTCAGCTATGCGGAGACCAGGATGCTGCTTCCCCAAGAGAGGGGAGGATGAAGAAAGTAAGGGTCAGACATACTCTTTCATTCACGCAGACTAAAACCGGGTAACAACGAACTCAACCTACTGCTACTTGTCCATAGAGGAGCCTGAGGTTAGACCAGCTGTTGTGCAGCCACCACAGGGCCGATAGAAAAGGTATCGAGGATCCTGTGGGTCACGTCCTGCAGGTAGTGAGTTGTGAAGGTCGTCTGACGCTTCCAGACCCCAACTTGAAGCACCTGCGTCACAGAGAAGTTTCTCTTGAAGGCCAGGGACGTAGCAATGCCCCTGACGTTGTGTGCCCTTGGGCGACGTGGCGGAGGAGGGTCTGGATTCAAGGCGTGATGGATAACCCTTCGAATCCAAGCCGAGATGGTGTTCTTTGTGACCCTCCTCTTCGTCCTGCCTGTGTTAACAAACAATGCTTGCACTTGACGACGAATTGCAGCTGTTCTCTTCAAGTAACACCTCAGACTCCTCACTGGATATAGTAGCAGCTGGTCTGGGTCGCTTGTTACAGAACGGAGACTCGCGATCCTGAAAAAGTCGAACCGTGGGTCCGGCACTCCAGGGTTCTGAGTCTTGGCAACAAACTCAGGGATGAACCTGAATGTTACCTCCCCCCATCCCCTTGAATGGGGGATGTCGTACGAGAGACCATGAAGTTCACTAACTCGCTTGGCAGAGGCCAAGCGAGCAGGAAAGCCGTCTTCCAAGACAGGTGGCAATCAGAGGCCTGGCGTAATGGTTCGAAGGGAGGTCTCTTAAGAGCCCTGAAAACCCGAACCACGTTCCAAGGAGGAGGTCTCACTTCCGACTGAGGGCAGGTACGCTCATAGCTACGTATGAGTAGAGAGAATTCCAGCGAGGAAGAAATGTCCACTCCTTTCAGCCTAAAAGCCAAGCTTAAGGCTGAGCGATAGCCTTTCACTGCTGAGACCGAAAGGCGCATTTCCTCCCGCAAATAAACAAGGAACTCCGCTATTGCTGGAATAGTGGCATCGAGTGGAGAGATACCCCTCCCACGACACCAACCACAGAAGACTCTCCACTTCGCCTGGTAGACTCCCTCAGAGGACTTTCACAGGTGCCGAGACATCCTCTCCGCAACCTGTTGCAAAAAGCCTTTCTCCGTGAGGAGACGCTGGACAGTCTCCAGGCGTGAAGCCGAAGCGAGGCTACGGCCTTGTGGAAGATGTTGCAATGTGGTTGTCTGAGTAGCTCATGTCGTGGGGGAAGTTCTCTCGGAAGCTCCGTCAGGAGCTGCAAAAGGTCCAGGAACCATTCCGCGTGATGCCATAGCGGAGCTATCAGAGTCATCGAACAGTTGACCGATAGTCTGGTCCTGTTGAGCACCCTTCTCATCAGACAGAACGGTGAGAAGGCGTACATGTCGATGTTGTCCCACCGTTGTTGGAACGCATCTTGCCAGAGTGCCTTGGGGTCCGGGACTGGGGAGCAGTACAGGGGCAGTTTGAAATTCAAAGCTGTCGCGAACAGATCCACGGTCGGGGAACCCCACAAAGTCAGGACTTTGTTGGCTATCTGAGGATCCAAAGACCACTCGGTACTCACTATCTGCGAAGCCCTGCTCAG
The DNA here is from genome assembly GCF_036898095.1 of Palaemon carinicauda. Lineage (NCBI taxonomy): Eukaryota > Metazoa > Arthropoda > Malacostraca > Decapoda > Palaemonidae > Palaemon > Palaemon carinicauda. The sequence goes on along the minus strand of NC_090744.1, from coordinate 65,327,204 downwards.
ACTGTCGGCGAGCACATTCCTCTTGCCAGAAATGAAGCTAGCTGATAGTGTTATTGAGTGGACTCCAGTCCACCTCAGAATCTCTACTGCAAGATGGGATAGCTGCTGTGAAAAAGTACCTCCCTGCTTGTTGATATAAGCCACTACTGTGGTGTTGTCGCTCATCACCACCACGGAGTGACCCGCCAGGGTCCGTTGGAACTGTTGAAGAGCCAGAAAAACGTCCTTCATCTCTAGCAGGTTGATGTGCAGGTACTTTTCTGATTCTGTCCAAAGGCCTGAGGTCCTCTGGTCCAGAATGTGCGCCCCCCCACCCTTCTTTTGACGCGTCCGAAAACAGTGTCAACTACGGGGGGAGGACGAGAAAATCTACTCCCTTTCGCAGGTTCTCGTCGACCATCCACCACCACAGGTCCGCCTGTTCCGAAGGTCCTATCGGGACATGGAAGTCCTGGGAATCGGATCCTTGATTCCACCGGGACTTGAGCCGCCACTGCAGGGATATCATCCTGAGACGGCCGTTTGGAACCAGACGAGCCAGGGAGGACAGGTGACCTAAGAGACGCAACCACGATTGGGCGGGAAGCTCTTCTCGCCTGAGGAAGGCTTCCGCCACCCTCCTCAGCCTTGCTATCCTGTCGTCTGATGGAAAGGCTTTGTGGAGATTGGTGCCTAACAACATGCCTAGATAAACCAGTCGTTGGGACGGCTGCAGAGAGGACTACTCGAGATTTACCACGATCCCCAGATCCTGGCAAAGTCACAGAATCCTGTCCCGTGTCGAAGAAGGGTCGACTCCAAATCTGCTAGGATCAGCCAGTCGTCCAGATAACGAAGGAGACGGATGCCATTCCTGTGCGCCCAAGATGAAATCAGGGTAAACACTCTGGTGAACACCTGAGGTGCTATGGAGAGACCGAAGCACAGCACCTTGAACTGGTAGGTCTTGCTGTCTAGGCTGAATCTCATGTACTTCCTGGAAGACGGATGGATTAGGATCTGGAAGTATGCGTCCTTTAGATCCAGTGTGCACATGAAGTCTTGTGGTCTCACTGCAAGTCTGACCGTGTCCGCTGTCTCCATGCTGAAGGGAGTTTGCTTGACAAACTTGTTCAGAGCTGAGAGGTCGATGACAGGTCTCCAGCCTCCAGACGCCTTCTTTACAAGAAAGAGTCGACTGAAGAAGCCTGGGGAGCCATCGACGACCTCCTGGAGAGCATCCTTCTTGAGCATGGTCTCGACTTCTGCCCGAAGGGCCAGCTCCTTTACCGATCCCATGGCATAGGAGCTCAACGACACTGGATTCGCTGTCAGGGGAGGTTGAGATGTCGTGAATGGGACGTGATAGCCTTGGCCAATCACGGAGACCGTCCAAGCATCAGCCCTATGTTGCTGCCACCTGTGCACGCAACTTTGAAGGTATCCCCCCACAGGTGGACACGCGGGGGGGCTGCCACTCCTAGCGCTTGCGGCCGCGGCCGCTCCCTCTAGGAGTCTTGCCTCCCCTGGAGGACTTACCGCCCCTCTTGTCCTTGGCTGGAAAGGGCTGGGGCTTAGACACCACTTTCTTAGCTGCCGGCGCCTGCTTTGGTGTCTTGCAAGGCTGATGCTGCGGTTGCTGCTGAGCAGGAGGCTTGTAGGGCCGAGATGCAAGGGCCCTTTGGAGGAGGGAGTCTTGGCTAGACTTCCTCCACCTCTCAGCTGTACATTCCATGTCTTGAGGCTCGAACAGATTCCCCCCAAGGAGGGAAGCGTGCCTGAGCCTGCAGACATCCACGGCGGGGACCTTCGGATGGATCTTCTCGGTCACCCCATCACGACGCTTCAACACCGAGTTGGCCCATAGGTTGGTAACCTGATGTGCCAGGAACTCGATGGAGCGAGTGCCCGAGAGGAGGAAGGTCTCCAGGGTCTTACTATTGGTCTCCTTAGACAGATCCTTGGAGTGCAATAGGATGCCCAGAGAACCTAGCCAGATATCCAGCCACAAAGTGGCCTGCATGGCGCACTTCGCGACCTTCTCATGGCTCAGGATCTCCGATGCCGAGAATGTCACCTGCCGGGCGGAGAGCTTCTCGAGAGGAACTCCCCTAGCGAGCTCTTCTACCGAATGATGGAGGGGAAGAGCGAGGCTAGACTCCCCCATGATCTCAAAATACCTCCTCTGCTAGAGACGAGAAGGTGGGAGGAGTTTGTTCCCGGCAGAGGAACGACTGGAGGAAGCGAGAACCGCGAGTTGAGCATTGGCCCTGGCTCTAGCACTCTTCAGCCCCTGGGACCAGGGCAAAGCCGCGCTGGCCTTGGGGGGCTTCTGAGTTCCGTACACCTGATCCAGGACCATGTCCTGGCCTTCACGGGGGCGATCACAGGGTCCATGAACCCGTTGAGCTGTCTCATCAGGCTCAGAACCTGCCAGAAGGCATGCTCAGACTCTTGCTGGTCTCCTCCTTGTGGACTGGCAGCTAAGTATCCTGTCCCCGGAATCTCTTCCTGGGGAGATGCGTGGACGTTCTCCCGGGGTGCAGCTGGATCCTGATGAATTCGAGAAGAAGACTTCGGAATAGTCTTGGAGTCCTTGTGTTCCCTCCTGGGCGGGATACATGACCCCAACAAAGAGGTCTGGAAGGCGCCTTCCGCGCGAGACGATTCCCCTCCACGAGGAGACGACTCCCCCCTTGGTGCCGAGGGGGACACCGCTACCTCACTGGATTCTCCTGAGGACGGAAAAGCCTCGTCCTCGGGAGAAGGAGAAAACGCCTGCGAAGGGGTCGGAGCCTTCCTGACGGACCTCTTAGGAACCAACTTCTCCCTGGGAAGTCACCACGAAGTCCATTCCTCTCCTTCTCTTCAGCGGGGGCGAGGCCGCCGTTGGCTTGTGTCCTTGATCGGCGAGTGCCGGCTTCATAGCCTTCACTAACGCCCGCATCAGAGGACCAAACCAAGACTGCCGAGACACGGACACAGAGTCCGAAATTCCCGCTGGAGGGAAGGGGATCGGGCGATCCTTCGGAGTGGACACCACTGGACCTGCCTGTAAGGAAAAAGGGGAAGAAAGTTGCTCTGACCTCTCGGATGGGTCTTCCCTATCCTGAAATAGAGACCTGCGCTTAGGCGGAGGCGATCCTGATTGCGGTCTGGCAACACGCGTCCCTGCTGCTGTCGCGAGCTGCGGAACCCGATGCCAACGGGGGTCGTGCTGACGCTCGTGCGTAGGTGAAACTAAGGAGTCGCACGCGAGAGGCTATTGAAGCGTGGGCGCGCAATCGCGAGGAGACAATCGAGCGCGGGATCGATCGCGCGCGGGCGTGCAGGCAAGTAAGCTCGTGAGCGAGCGAGCGCGTGGGCAAGCGAGCGCGTTGGCGAGAGAACGCGTTCGTGCGTGGGTGAACGAGATCGCTCCGACGACCGCTGTCGATGGTGTCCAGGGGACCTGTAACGCGTGGGAAAGCGATGGCGAGCAGGCAATCGATGGTGTGCTAGTGAACACTGGCGCGTAGGCGAGCGATGGCGCGTTGGGGCAGGGTGGCGCGATGGCGAGCGATGGCACATAGAACGCACAGGCGAGCGACCGCGCAGGCGAGCGACCGCGCGTGAGCGAGCTGGTAGAAGGAGACCCATGTCTCTCCAGATCCTCTGGACGCCGACGAGTGGGAGAGCGCTTGCGCGCAGGCGAAGAGTCACGCGAGCGGTCAGGAGATCGCCGATGTTCAGGTGATCGCTGACGCGCTGGGGACCGTTGACGAGCATGCGAACGTTGACGCGTCTGTGATCGCTGGCGAGCAGGCGGGCGACGCGTGGAATCCCGTGTGGGAGCTGCTGGCACGGTGCGCAAAGGCGAACGTTCACGAACGGGCTCAGGAACAGGAGGTGCATGGGCGCGAGGGCGTACAGGAACCTTGGAAGTACGCGTTGGAGACCGCGAGTGTTGCTGCGCTGGAACAGGCTGATGAGCAGGATCGCGAGGGCGACGAGAAGAAGAGTCCTTGTCCAAGACCTGAACCGAAGTTCTAGGTCGCGCAGGCGCACAGGGCGCGTGTCAGGAACTGGGAGCGCAGGTGCGCTCTGACGGGCAGGAGATCTAGTGCACTGAGGAGAACGATGGCGCGCAGGGCGCACAACAGGAACAGCAGGATGTTCGATGTCCTCAGGAGAGCACTGGCGAGCAGTGGGGCGACGAGCAGGAGAGCGCCTGTGCGCTAACACTGCAGAAGGGCGCGCAGGGGAACCCTGACGCGCAAGGGAAGCACCCACACCGTGGGAGGCAACCCTTTGCCCCGAAGGGACCGTTGCCCGTCGGATGACGAGGTCAGACTGCTGTCCATCTGCACCAGTAGCGGAAGGTCTGGAAGGCGTTGGAGAACGAGAGCAATCCCCGGAGAGGTCTAAGGAAACAGGACCTGCAGGCTGCTTACAGCGAGGAGAGTCCCCATCGGAGGAAGGAGGCGAAGATTCAAAAAGGCGCCTCTTAGCACCCTTATAGGGAGATGGGAGGCCCTTGCGACACAGCGGACGGTGAGCCTTATGGCGAAGGCGGCCACGAGGGGGGTCGTCAGGATCATCACTCCCCCGAGAGGGAGGCTTGGCCGCAGAAGAGCCCGCGGGACTCCCTTCCCCTTCGAAGAATGTACAGAAGGGGGAGGAGAGCCTTCAGCAACGTCATCCACATCAGGAACCGCAGAGGTTTTCCCAGACCCATCGGAAGCCTCTGCCATCACGACGTCGATGATAGACAGAGGATCTACCTCTGCTATCACCGGCGACTGCTTAACAGCGGCCCCCAACTGGACAAGGTCAAACAGGGCTTCCTTGGAGGGCAGGCCCTTCAGCCCCAAGGAAGCCCAAAGCTGTAAAAGATCATCATGAGACGCAGGATTATTATCAAAAAGCTCCCCCGGAGGAGGAGGGGGAGCCGCCCCACTATGGGATGTGACGCCCTCTCCCCCAACCAAAGGTCGGGAAACAGAACTAGGGCCTGCGCTCCCACTCGGCGGTCTCTCCTTAGGAGCCGGACGAGGGGGAGCTTCGGAGGTGGTTTGGGCGGCGGAAGAAGAGTCCCAAGAGCCTTCCTCCTTCAAGGCAACCCCAGAAGGAGAACGGTCTCTCTTGGACTTCTTCTTACGCCGGCGGCCAAACCTCTCCCACTGGGAGGCAGACCACTCCCTACACTCACTACAAGTATTTTCTCTGTCACACCGTCAGCCTCGACACTGCGGGCAAAGGGTGTGAGGATCCGTATCCACCGCAGACATGAAAGTACCGCAAGGGCGACCGGCAATACCAGAACACTTGCGCATGGTGGACATCCAAGGGCGAGGCCAACTTCAAACACAAACAAGCTGAGGAAAACCAAAAAAGATTAAGGCTGTCAAACGAGGACGATGGACAGACACGTCTGTTCATCGCCGGAACCAAAAGGGAAGTGAAGCAAATCACCGGTGTGTGGGGGGGGGAAGGGGTAGCAAGCTACCCCTTTCCCTACCCCCGCTAACTAGCGCGGGGGTAGTTAACCCTCGTTAAAATCTATTGGCTCGTCATTTCAGCTACGCCGAAAGTAAACCCAATGTAAATAGCGTGGTTTGTATTTCGGTTACGGAACAAATATAAATTTATTCAAAATTTATCACTTGTTCCTGTGCAATATACAAACCTATTCTTTACTGTGGAGACTTACCTAAAGTGAGTGGAAGTCCAAAACCAACTGGCAGTCAACTGTCCCGGGATGGCCTCTGTTTAGCGATATCTTGAGGGACTGTACACTACGAGGATAACGGCCTGGGCAATCATTACTGGAGAATAATCTGTTGGCACATACATCGTAGCTATTTGAGCCATGCCCTCTACTAATGTATATTTCTCCCCGTCTCCCCCTAACAGGAGGACGGAGACATAACACATATATACATGTTTATGTGGTTGTCCAAAGAGCATGACATTCTCCCACAGAAGAACGAGACCAGCTGTGCCAAGCTCCCCAAATGCTGCATCCAAAGAGAAGGGAAGATGAAGTAGAAGTGGTCAGTCACTGCCTCATTCATCCTAGACTTACTTCACAGGTAACCTCCACCCTTGAGTCTCTGATACTTGTCCCACAAGGGAACTGAGGTGTTTAGACACATTATGAGCAGCCACCACAGGACCTATTGAGAATGTGTCTAGGCTTATGTCTTGTTGGTAGCGGGAGGTGAAGGTTGTTTAACGTTTCCACCTGCTTCCTTGAAGTACCTGCTGAACAGAAAAATTCTTTCGGAATGCTAGGGAAATATTTACTCCCCCTGACAGCATGGGCATGAGGACATCTACCCGATGTCAAGGTGTCTGAGGCCCATGCCCTTTTATATTACTCGTCTAATCCAAGAGGCAATCGAGTTCTTCGCGATTCTCCTCTTGGTCTTCCCTGTGCTGACGAACAGCTTGTTGATTTGGGGTCAAGTTCTTCTTATCCTTATGAAATACAGTATAACCTCATCATCTTTACAGGGCATAGTAACACTTGATCATTATCATCTGTTACCGATCAGACTCCAAATCCGAAAGGACTCGAATCTAGGATTCACTAGGGACGGATTTTGAGGCTTTGCAACAAACTCAGGGACGAAACCAAGTGTGACCTGCCCCCCATCCCCTTGAATGGGTGATGTCATATGTAGACCATGTAGCTCGCTGATTCTACCTGCAGAGGTCAAAAGAAAACCATCTTAAAGGCTGTCCTTCTCCAATGCTTGATGTAGAGGCTCATAAGAGGCTCCTTTCTGTGAACATAAGACCCTGACAATATTCAAGGTGGTGGTCTAATTTCCGACTAAGGACCTGAACACTCGAAGTTTCGTATGAGAAGTGACAATTCCGTGGAGGAGGAAAGGTTAAATTGATTCAGTTTGAAGGCAATATTCCAGGCTGAATGAAAGCCTTTCACAACTGCCACTGAGTGGAGATTTTCCTTCCTGAGGTACAGTAAAAACTTCGCTACTGCTGGAATACAGGCACTGAGTGGAGAGACACTCCGTCCACGACACCCACCACAAAAGACGGACCACTTCGCCTGATACAGCACAGACTACGACTCCCGGAGGTATCTTGCCATACACCAAGCAACTGGCTTCGAAAAGCCTCTCTTGCGAGTAGTTCCTGGATAGCCTCCAGATGTGAAGACGAAGCGATGGTATCGCTTGGTGGAAAATCTTCACACATGGTTGTCTGAGTAGCTCGGGAAGTGGAGGGAACTCTCTTGGTGCCTCTGTGAGCAGATGCAGAAAGTCCAGAAACCATTTTTCATGTTGCCACAGTGAAGCTATGAGGGTCTTTGCTGGATTTTGCAATGCCCTTCCTTGTTCAATAGCCTCCTTACTAGGCAGAAGAAGGGGAACACATAGATGTCCATCTTGTCCCACATGTGTTGAAAAGAGTCCTGCTCTAACGCTTTCAGTACTGATGATCAGTACACCGGAAGCTCCTGACATCACAGACAGGTCGATTGTCCATTCAAAGCCAACTCTCTCATTTCTGTTCAGAATGTTCACCCGCATGTTCTTCTTGCCCGGGATGAAGCAGGATGTTAAGAAAACCAAATTTTCTTCAGTCCACCTAAGGATTTTCATGGCTAGCAGGCATAGGTTCTATGAAAAGGTCTCTCCTTATTTGTTTAGTGGGAAAAATGTTATTTTTATTACTAAAATAAATTTTTGAATATACTTACCCGGTGATTATATAAGCTGCAGCTCTGCTGCCCGACAGAAAAACTCTACGTTCAAAATACGCCAGCGATCGCTATGCAGGTAGGGGGTGTACATCAACAGCGCCATCTGTCGAGCAGGTACTCAGTACTCAATGTAAACACAGAACTCAATTTTCTCCTCGGTCCACTGGGTCTCTATTGGGGAGGAAGGGAGGGTCCTTTAATATATAATCACCGGGTAAGTATATTCAAAAATTTATTTTAGTAATAAAAATAACATTTTTCAATATTAAACTTAGCCGGTGATTATATAAGCTGATTCACACCCAGGGGGGTGGGTAGAGACCAGCATTAATTGTTTACATTATTATGAGCTAAGTATTTTGTATTTCATTTTAGCAGTTATTCAAAATAACAAACATAAAATAAATAAGTACCTGGTAAAGAAGCCGACTTGAACAATTACTCTGCCTTTTTAAGTACGTCTTCCTTACGGAGCCTCGCGATCCTCTTAGGATGCTGACAGACCCCTAGGATCTGAAGTATCAAGGGTTGCAACCCATACAACAGGACCTCATCAAAACCTCTAATCTAGGCGCTTCTCAAGAAATGACTTTAACCACCCGCCAAATCAAGTAGGATGCGAAAGGCTTCTTAGCCTTCCGGACAACCCAAAAACAATAATAAAACATTTCAAGAGAAAGATTAAAAAGGTTATGGAATTAGGGAATTGTAGTGGTTGAGCCCTCACCCACTACTGCACTCGTTGCTACGAATGGTCCCAGAGTGTAGCAGTTCTCGTAAAGAGACTGGACATTCTTAAGATAAAAAGACGCGAACACTGACTTGCTTTTCCAATAGGTTGCGTCGATTATACTTTGCAGAGATCTATTTTGTTTAAAGGCCACGGAAGTTGCGACAGCTCTAACTTCGTGTGTCCTTACCTTCAGCAAAGCTTGGTCTTCCTCATTCAGATGGGAATGAGCTTCTCGTATTAACAGTCTGATAAAATAGGATAAAGCATTCTTTGACATAGGCAAAGATAGTTTCTTAACTGAACACCATAAAGCTTCAGACGGGCCTCGTAAAGGTTTAGTTCGTTTTAAATAGAACTTAAGAGCTCTTACAGGACATAAGACTCTTTCTAGATCATTTCCAACCATACGAAAAGTTTGGAATATCGAACGATATTGGCCAAGGCCGAGAAGGCAGCTCGTTTTGGCTAGAAAACCAAGTTGTAGAACATGTAGCCGTTTCGGATGAGAATCCGATGTTCTTGCTGAAGGCATGAATCTCACTGACTCCTTTAGCTGTGGCTAAGCATACCAGGAAAAGAGTCTTTAAGGTGAGATCTTTCAGGGAGGCTGATTGTAGCGGTTCGAACCTGTCTGATATAAGGAATCTTAGTACCACGTCTAAATTCCAACCAGGTGTAACCAAATGACGCTCCTTCGTGGTCTCAAAAGACTTAAGGAGGTCCTGTAGATCTTTATTGTTGGAAAGATCTAAGCCTCTGTGACGGAAGACTGATGCCAACATGCTTCTGTAACCCTTGATAGTGGGAGCTGAAAGAGATCGTTCTTTCCTCAGAAATAAGAGGAAGTCAGCTATTTGAGTTACAGAGGTACTGGTCGAGGATACGGATACTGACTTGCACCAGTTTCGGAAGATTTCCCACTTCGATTGGTAGACTCTAAGGGTGGATGTTCTCCTTGCTCTAGCAATCGCTCTCGCTGCCTCCTTCGAAAAGCTTCTAGCTCTCGAGAGTCTTTCGATAGTCTGAAGGCAGTCAGACGAAGAGCGTGGAGGCCTTGGTGTACCTTCTTTACGCGTGGCTGACGTAGAAGGTCCACCCTTAGGGAAAGTGTTCTGGGAACGTCTACTAGCCATCGAAGTACCTCGGTGAACCATTCTCTCGCGGGCCAGAGGGAAGCAACTAGCGTCAACCTTGTCCCTTCGTGAGAGGCGAACTTCTGCAGTACCTTGTTGACAATCTTGAACGGAGGGAATGCATATAGATCTAGATGTGACCAATCTAGTAGAAAGGCATCTATATGAACTGCTGCTGGGTCCGGGATTGGTGAGCAAAATATTGGGAGCCTCTTGGTCATCGAGGTTGCGAAGAGATCTATGGTTGGCTGGCCCCAGGTGGCCCAAAGTCTCTTGCATACATCCTTGTGGAGGGTCCATTCTGTTGGAATTATTTGTCCCTTCCGACTGAGACAATCTGCCATGACATTCAAGTTGCCTTGGATGAACCTCGTTACTAGTGATATGTCTAGACCTTTTGACCAGGTGAGGAGGTCCCTTGCGATCTCGTACAACGTCAGAGAGTAGGTCCCTCCTTGCTTGGAGATGTACGCCAAAGCCGTGGTGTTGTCCGAGTTCACCTCCACCACTTTGCCTTGAAGGAGAGACCTGAAGCTTTTCCAGGTCAGACGTACTGCCAGTAGCTCCTTGCAGTTGAAATGCATTGTCCTTTGACTCGAGTTCCATAATCCCGAGCATTCCCGACCGTCTAATGTCGCACCCCAGCCTACGTCCGATGCGTCCGAGAAGAGAACGTGGATGGGAGTCTGAACAGTCAGGGGAAGACCCTCTCTAAGGTTGATATACAGTGAACCCTCGCTACTTCGCGGTTCGACAATCGCGGATTCACCACTTCGCGGGGTTTTCCCATAACCCATATATATATACATATCGCGGATTTTCCGGAAAATTCGAAAATACCGCGAAATCTGAAGATAACCAAATACGATATTTTGTTACCTGTAATTCCATTAATACTGTAATTAGTAATATCTGCTCTTACTGATTGTTCATTGCATTACATATGATATATAATTCAGCACAGAAAGAAATAAAACACGAAAAGAGAATGTGATCATACGATAATTCAGTACGTAGTAAAATTAAATCGAACATGAAACGCAAATCAGATGCAGTCATACCATATTAGAATGGTGTGTACTGTAATGGATGTGCTTCTTTTCCATGAATCTTTTGTATGTATACGTACGTAGTACAGTACTGCATCCAATAATATTCTTTGTTGCAAAAATCACATTTCGAATAAGTACTGTAAGCGTACGAGAGAGAGAGAGAGAGAGAGAGAGAGAGAGAGAGAGAGAGAGAGAGAGAGAGAGGCGTAAAATAGCGTACGTACGTAAATTTTTATTATTATTGTTATTATTATTATTATTGTTGTTGTTGTTAATAAAATTATTATTGTTATTATTATTAATCATTATTATTATTATTATTACTGTACTGTACAGTATTATTATCATTATTTATTATTATTACGGTACCCTTGTACTTAATCTACGTACGTTCAGTATGCGCGGGGCATCTTCTATGAGTAACCAACGCACCATGTACTGTAAGACGGGTTGTGATTGGTTCAAGCGCTGACAGATGACGAATCAAAACTCAAGTTTTGTTATCTAGCCTGTGATTGGTGTTTTGCCCGCATCTTCAACTTCCAGCATCACAGTTCTCGCGGGTCTGCATCGTTCACTTTCTCTTTCCCCGTATTGCTGAGTAGACGTTCTTAACTTTGTGAAGTTTAATCTGTGCTGTGTGCGACTGTTTTAAGTTGAACTTTTTGTTGAACTTTCTGTTACAATGGCTCCCAAGCGTTCTGCTTCTAGTAAGGCTGGTAGTGAGCCTAAACGCCACCGAAGAATGATGACGATAGCTGAGAAGGTTACGCTTCTCGACATGTTAAAAGATGGTAGAAGTTACGCGGCCGCCGGCCGCCATTTTGGCATCAACGAATCCACCGTTCGCTACATCAGGAAGGACGAGGCGAACATTAGAAAGACTGCTGCAATCACCTTTAGCAGATCAGCGAAGCGAGTCGTTACAACGCGTAATAAAACGATCGTACGCATGGAAGGTGCTTTAGCTGTGTGGATTGCCGACTGTCGGAAGAAGAACATAGCGTTGGATACGAACACCATCCGAACAAAGGCTTTGAGCTTGTATGAGAATTTTGCGGCAAAGGAACCTCATGACGACGATGGCGACCATGCTGAAGAAGATGATGATGTAGATGATCCTCAACCAGGGACCTCCACTGATTCCCAGCGTCAGAAACAACGTTTTTCCGCCAGCAAAGGATGGTTCGCGAAGTTTCAGAAACGCTTCGCCCTGAAAAGCGTTTCCCTGCATGGGGAGTCTGCTTCCGCTGACACTGCCGCTGCTGAAACTTACGTGAACCAGACTTTCAAGAACATTATCGCTGAAGGTGGATACAAGCCGGAACAAGTGTTTAATATGGATGAAACCGGCTTGTTTTGGAAGAGAATGCCGTCGCGAACTTTCCTGTTCAAAGAGGAAGCCAAAGCCTCTGGCTTTAAGGCATTCAAGGATCGCGTTACCCTCGTGATGTGTGGCAATGCTGCTGGATTTTTGTTAAAGCCGGGGCTTATTTATAAGTCGAAAAATCCTCGCGCTTTGAAAAACAAAAATAAGAATCTCCTTCCCGTGTACTGGATGCATAATCAAAAAGCATGGATTACGAAGACGCTGACCTCCAACTGGTTCCACCAGTGTTTCATCCCGCAAGTCCATGAATATCTCTTAGAGAAGGGCTTGCCATTCAAGATCCTTCTCCTTATGGATAACGCTGGTGGACACGCAACTGACCTGTCGCGTGAGGGCGTTCAGGTTGAGTTCCTGCCACCCAACACCACGTCATTAATTCAACCAATGGACCAGGGGGTTATCAGGGCGTTCAAGGCCCTCTACACGAAGAATACCTTGGCGGACCTCGTTGCGTGTGTGGATGCTGCCCAAGATGACGAGGATGAAGACTTCAACTTGAAGGCGTACTGGCGGCAGTACACCATAGCCACGTGCCTGCAGAATATTCAAAAGGCACTTCAAGAGATGAAACCTGCAACCGTAAATGCGAGCTGGAAGAAGCTGTGGCCCGATATTGTTTACGACAACAAGGGATTTACTCCGTCGGAAATCCAACACTCTGCAATACGGAAATCTGTGCAGTTGGCTGCCATAATTGGGGGTGACGGGTTTGGCGACATGACGACTGAAGACGTCGACGAGTTGTTGGACTGCCATTCCCAGCCCCTAACTGACGCAGACCTCGAAGACCTGACGAAATCGGCAAGTGAGGAAGAGAGTGAGGGTACCCAGGAAGAGACCCAAGAAAATGTAGAAGAAACGGGCTTAACATTAGAACGGCTCGCCAAGTTCTGCAACCATATGAAGGAGGCGAAAGAAATGTTGCAAGAGTGGGACGAGGATATGGTTCGCTCGATGCAATTCTGCAACAAGGTCGATGACATCACGACTCCCTACAGGATGCTCTTGGATCGAAAAAAGAAGCAGCGGCAACAACTTCCGATCACAATGTTTTTTCAGCCTCGCAAAAAAGAGCCAGTTCCTCCTGCTAGTACGCCTTCGGAAGAAATTGAAGAAGTTGAAGAGGTGTCCCAGGAAAAGACACCTCCGTCTGAAGAGACGTAAAATACTATCATTGACTGCACAGTAGAACACATCATCAGCTTCATCATCATCATTTCTACTGTGCAGCAAATTCATCGCCATCGTCATTCAAGTTTTTCTTGAACTTCTTTCGTGGTGAGTACAGTAACAATCTTTATTTTTTACTTTAACCTGTTTTATAGTTTAGTAATGTACGTACTGTATGCATTAAGTTAAAGGGAAGGTTTTAAAAGTCTACATGTTGTAACCTATCATATTTTTTTTGTTTAAAATTTACATTTACGTACGTAAAACAATCTCTCTCTCTCTCTCTCTCTCTCTCTCTCTCTCTCTCTCTCTCTCTCTCTCTCAAATTGTTTTCCTGCTTTGCTACGTACAAGTACTGTATAATTTATATTTGTAAGGTAACATATTTTGTAAATGCTTTGTACTGTAAATACTGTATGTACTGTATCATTATTTATCACTATCATCATGCGTGTTAAATGCCTTGTTTGTTCTGAGCGTGGTTGTTTACTGAGCGTACACGCCGTCGTTTCAGGCGGCGTCATAAAGAAAAAGATTTCATTTGGAAGTCCTAAGAAAAATACGTAAACTAAAACATTGGTAATAAAAAAATCAACATACAGTACTGTATAATCAATATAATCGATGCAAAAACTAACCATACGTACATATATGTGTACACTAAATGAGTTTGTTTCTTCATTATGATCAGAGATGAACGTAAACAAAACATTGGTTGCCATTTTTTATCGTGCTTTTTAGGTGTTTAGGAAACACATGATATAAAATCGCCTTTAATATTTGTGCCTGTTTTAGTTTAGGGTGCTGTAGTACATGCATTAAGTGTTCTGTACATTACAGGGTGTAAAGGGTGGTTTGTTAACAGTACTACGTACAAGGGAAGGTTTTAAAAGTCCGAATATACATGTTAAATAAATAGGTAAATATGCTGTCACTACTTCGCGGATTTTCACCTATCGCGCCCGCGTCTGGAACCTATCTACCGCGATAAACGAGGGTTCACTGTAGTCCTTTCACCAAGTCAGACAAGACTTTATCTTTCCGGAAACCGGGATCGAGACCGCTTCTAGCGTCTTGTCCTTTTTCCAGTGAAAAGCTAGATGGTATAGAAGAGGACGGAGGTGTAGTCTTCCTAGTGACACAAATAGATCCACGGATGACAGTGTCCCTACCAGACTCATCCACAGCCTGACTGAGCAGCGTTCTTTCTTCAGCATCTTCTGGATGGATAGCAGGGCTGGGGGCTGATCGTCTTGTTCAGCAACGTCCTCATCAGAGGGTTCCTCATCCGAAACTGATGAGGAAACGGCAACGGAGTGGGCAACGTCTGACTCGCTGAATCCGGTCGCACTGGTGGATGCGTAACGGAGCCGGACGCAATATCATGGAACTGCTGCACAGTCTGTGAACTGTCAACAACCATGGGTGCGCGAGGAAGTACAGCGTCAACCCGAAACTGTCTAGACCGTCTGGGTTGTGCAGTCAACACCCTACCGGGTTGCTGAGGTTGACGCACTGCGTCACAACAAGTCACCTCTGCTGGTTGTTGAACGTCCTGAACGTCAACAACCACCTCCGAGCGTCGCTTAACGTCAACGTGCGACTGGCAACCCACACTGGGTCGCATCGGTGGAGGAACCACCTCAACTGGCAGACGCGAGTAGGTTACCTCAGCGTCAACAGGGCGCACAACCGACCGGTTGGAAGGTTGTTGGCCAGAAGGAGGAACCACCTCAACTGGCAGACGCGAGTAGGTTACCTCAGCGTCAACAGGGCGCACAACCGACCGGTTGGAAGGTTGTTGGCCAGAAGGAGGAACCACCTTAACTGGCAGACGCGAGTAGGTTACCTCAGCGTCAACAGGGCGCACAACCGACCGGTTGGAAGGTTGTTGGCCAGAAGGTTCTTCTCCGTATTTAAGTCCTCTATCAAGGACGCAAGCTTGGACTGCATGGCTTGCAGCAAAGCCCATTTAGGGTCTACGGGAGCAGGTGTGGCAACAGACGGGGTTAGCGACTGAGGCGGAACCGTTTATCATCCCTGAAAGCCTTGTTATGTGTGACATAATAGTACAGCAAAACTTCAAAGGCTTGACAAAAGCTGAGAAGTTGACCTGTAAACAACTTGGAGCGTCTCCTGGCTAGGCGCCATGGCGAGTCTACCAGAATTGAGAAGTCTATCTGGGCAGAGGCATGAACTCCCAAGCCGAGAACTTCTCTCGTGTCATATCAGACTCTCGCTCTATAAGCCAGTTTAAAAGAAGGGAAATCAAAGGCTGCATCCCTAAAAACTCCTCCTGGTGCAAAAACCAGTCGCCTAGCCAACGTAACGCTCTCTAGGAGAGCGAGAGAGCACTAGCTTATATACAACGGCTTCGAAGTAGCTAGGCCTAGTGTAAGTTCTGACGTTTAGGCGAACGAGGAGCAGCAGTTACAAGATCCGGACGAAGATCCTTAAAAAAAATCATCATGATTTAATTAAAGTCCATAGGAGGCTAAGCAGCTTAAGGCTCCTCTCCATCTGACAGAGTCCTCAAGGGAATATCAGTAGGAGGGAGAACAGCAACTTCCCCATCTACAGGAACCTTGTCCGATAAAAGCAAGGTTACCTCAGTGAGTCTCTCACTGGAGCATTAGTAGCAGACCAGAAGGCAACGTCATGTAACTGCTTGACAGTCTGTGAACTGTCAACAACTGAACTGTCAACCACAACAGGTGCGTGAGGACGTACAGTGTCCACTCGAGACTGCTTTGACTGTCTAGACTGAGCAGTCAAAACAACTCTAGAATGCGGAGGTTGACGCACCGCGTCAAAACAAAACAACTTAGACTGTTGTTGTACTTCGCGAACGTCAACGGAAGGTTCCGTGCGTCGCTGAACGTCAACATGCGGCTGGCAGGGTACACTGGAACGCATGGGTGGCGGGACTCTCTCAGCTGGAGTGCGGCAGAAGGTCGCCTCAGCGTCCACAGGACGCACAACCGTGGTTGGTTGTAGGCTAGAGGTTGGTGTCAACCTTCTCCGCAGGAAAGTCCTTCATCAATGACGTTAACTGAGACTGCATGGTCTGCAGCAAAGACCACTTAGGGTCTACAAGAGCAGGTGCGGCAACAGACAGTGTGACTGCCTGATGCGGTACCGCTTTGCCTCTCTTAGGAGGTGAGCAGTCGTCGGAAGACTGCAGCGAGTCCGAACTGACCCAGTGACTACAACTGGGCCGTTGGACTTGCGCGGAAGGGACCGACTTGAGCTTAAAAAGCCGCGAGACCTTGGTCCATGGTTTCTTACGAGAAACCTCTTCCGCAGACGAGAAATAAATGGGCTCTCTCGTCTTTGTGTGGGTGGGGCGATCTTGGGTAGATACGCCCGAAACCACGGAGGGAAAAACGTCTGTTCGTTGATCAAGGCCTCTCGAACCCATAAGTCGTTCGACATTACTTCTCCCCTGGGCTTGGGAGCTTGCAAGAGGTCCCGGACTAGGTGAACGACAGGCACGAACAGACGAACCCTCGGACGCAACACTGTAACACTTTGCGCATATCACTTTATCGATTTTCTGTTTTGCACTTATTCACTGAAATCGAAACTTTTACTGATTTCTACCTGAAACACGCAATTCTACCCTTCATTAAAAGGTAGTAATTGCGAAATCAGTCGTATAATGCAGCTCATTAATACTAGCAAAAAACAGAAAACATATATAAAGATAAAAAATTCAGTGGCTGGGAAAGAGACTAAACACTAGTTCAAATAAACTACGTTTACAATCTCTCACCGCACATAGCCTGGGGACAAGAATAAAACCCTAGAAACGTTTTACCTTCCTCCCCGTTCAGAGACTAGGGACGAGAGTAACACGAGAACAACGTTACCCGCTTGAACGGAACGTTTTCTCTCCTCTCTCTCCCTCCGTCTCTATCTCTCTCTCTCTTTCTCTCTTGATTTCGCACCTAAGAGAAGAGCCCAATTATATATCGTCAAAAAAACATGTTATTTGACTAAAGGAAAAAACTGAAAGGTTTTCCAAATAAAAAGTTCCTTTAATTTAGAATTTAAAACATTTAAGCTAAGAAAGAATGAACAAAACGTCAGAATCGATTTACTCTTACTGCAAAGTGAAACCGTGATACACTCTCTCTCTATCGTAACGATAGAGCGCATGTTGAACGTCCTGAACGTCAACAACTGCGTAGTCTAAAAAACTAAACGTTAGTTCATCTTTGAAAACAGTACGAAGACTATCAAAGAAATTCTTTCATAAAACATTAAATTTAAAAAGTTTTAAATTCTTTAAAGGCTAAATACGATATAACGGGCTCAACGTTGATTAACTTCGGTTCCAAGTTAGGACCGCCTACTATCAGGAAAGGTCGCATATAAACAAAACAAAAATTTATTTTTATATGTTTATAATAAATGGAAAGTTAATCGAAGAGGCCTAATAAAGGCGGAGAGATATAAAATATATAGATCTATAACGTGTTAAGCAAAATTACTAAAAACCTAAACACACTTCCGTCTAAGGGAAGGGTCGGCCATTTAAAAGTGAAAGAGAGTCCATACTCTCTTTGTCACCATAATTTAATCTATCCAAAACGAGTTCAAGTTTTGAGATGAAGATAAAACACCTGCATAGCAAAAGCTCAAAACTAGAAATGTGTACTTCACCAAAATATGTGAAAACCAATCCAGTAAGCAACAGCGAATTTAGTAGGTCTTGCCGGTGGCACGACAGAGAGAAAATTGAGTTCTGTGTTTACATTGAGTACTGAGTACCTGCTCGACAGATGGCGCTGTTGATGTACACCCCCTACCTGCATAGCGATCGCTGGCGTATTTTGAACGTAGAGTTTTTCTGTCGGGCAGCAGAGCTGCAGCTTATATAATCACCGGCTAAGTTTAATATTGAAAATACTGTAGTGTTGACACTCATCCGCACTACATAATGCCCTGAAAGGAGCTGATGGAAGTACTCGAGGGTCAGACAGGCTGTCCTCATTTCCAGGAGGTCATGTGGCACCACCATTCGGATTCGGACAAAGTTCGGATGCCGTCAGGTGTAAGAGATGACCACCCCAAAGTTCTTTTAATGCATCTATGAAGAACAAAAAAAATCCAGGGGAGGAGAGAGAAGATTTGCTCTTCTGAGGAGGTTGGTGTCTGACACCCACCAACTAGTTCTCTCTTCTGTTCGGGTCCCACCGGTACTAGGGTATTTGGTGGGTCTCTGTACAGAGACCAGAACGTCATCAGCTGTCACTATAGAAACTGTATGTGGAGACAACTATTGGGCACTAATTTCTCGAGGGATGTTAGATGCCCCAGCTGTTTTGCCACTGGTATTAGCAATTTGCCTCTTGAGAGAAAGATCTGCCAGTACTTGATCCCCTGACAGAAAGACCTTGCCTAGTGTGGTCTTGACCAAAGATTGAACAGTCTGAGGATGGTTAGTCTGTGAAGGGTAAGCTACCGACCATTCCTCTTCACAAGGGCGAGCATTGGTAAGTCGAAGGCTGATAAGGTGCGCTGGTTTGCGAACGTCTTTTAGTGCGTCCTGCTGGAAGTGTGTGCTCGTAAGGTGAGAGCTGGAAAAGCAAGTCTTTCTCGGTTCTTACAGGTAAGAACAATATCCCGGGATTGTGCCTATTGTCCCCTCCTAAGGGTTAGCAAGTTCCATCGAGTGGAACAAGCGAACTTGAACCTCAACCGAAAAGTCAATTCTCCCTGGTTCCTCTAAAGATTGTGTAGCAAGTAACATCTCAAGTTGATGTCAAGGCTATGAAGGAGGGGAGAATCTTGCTCCAGCTGCCACCAATCCAATAGGAGTTGGCCAAATAAGTATGTTATAATCGGTAAATCAGGGTAGCCAGTACTCCTTAGAGGAAGATGTTATTACAGCGAATCGCTTTTGGGCAAAAGACCAGTCGGTAACGACCGATCACACACAACTACTTCCGAAAGGTAAAATTAGACGTACAGTATCTCCAATCTATTGTTAGACAGGTAATGTATGCATAAGTCCATCTACGGACCCACAACACAGACCAGGGAGGAGGACAAACATACGGGCATAGCCCGAATTATTAGTTGTGTCCAGAACTCAATTGGAAAACGTTGATAAACATTCGTAACCGAGACCTCCTCTTTCCATTGAACGACAAAAAAGTTTGTATTTCTTTGTCCCCGATCGGAAAAACTGGTATAAGTTTCGAAGGTCACCTTTCAGGAAACAGATCCCTTATGCGAAGTTTCTAGTCTCAGTATTTTTCAAAACTAAGACCTCCGATCATAAGTTATGAAGGAACTGCCTGGGATGAAGGGAGACTGCATATCCAGTATGCCTGGTTACGGGAGGGAAGAAGAATAATGTATAGCTTGGTTACAGGAGGGAAGAAGAACAATGGATAGCCTGGTTACGGGAGGGAAGAAGAACAAGGTATAGCCTGGTTACGGGAGGGAAGAAGAACAAGGTATAGCCTGGTTACGGGAGGGAAGAAGATCAATGTACAGCCTGGTTACGGGAGGGAAGAAGATCAATGTACAGCCTGGTTACGGGAGGGAAGAAGAACAATGTATGGCCTGGTTACGGGAGGGAAGAAGAATAATGTATAGCTTGGTTACAGGAGGGAAAAAGAACAATGGATAGCCTGGTTACGGGAGGGAAGAAGAACAATGTATGGCCTGGTTACGGGAGGGAAGAACAATGTATGGCCTGGTTACGGGAGGGAAGAAGAACAATGTATGGCCTGGTTACGGGAGGGAAGAACAATGTATGGCCTGGTTACGGGAGGGAAGAAGAACAATGTACAGCCTGGTTACGGGAGGGAAGAAGAATAATGTATAGCTTGGTTACAGGAGGGAAAAAGAACAATGGATAGCCTGGTTACGGGAGGGAAGAAGAACAATGTATAGCCTGGTTACGGGAGGGAAGAAGAACAATGTACAGCCTGGTTACGGGAGGGAAGAAGAACAATGTACAGCCTGGTTACGGGAGGGAAGAAGAACAATGTACAGCCTGGTTACGGGAGGGAAGAAGAACAATGTATAGCCTGGTTACGGGAGGGAAGAAGAACAATGTACAGCCTGGTTACGGGAGGGAAGAAGATCAATGTACAGCCTGGTTACGGGGGGGAAGAAGAACAATGTATGGCCTGGTTACGGGAGGGAAGAAGAACAATGTATAGCCTGGTTACGGGAGGGAAGAAGAACAATGTATAGCCTGGTTACGGGAGGGAAGAAGAACAATGTATGGCCTGGTTACGGGAGGGAAGAACAATGTATGGCCTGGTTACGGGAGGGAAGAACAATGTATGGCCTGGTTACGAGAGGGAAGAAGAACAATGTATAGCCTGGTTACGGGAGGGAAGAAGAACAATGTACAGCCTGGTTACGGGAGGGAAGAAGAACAATGTACAGCCTGGTTACGGGAGGGAAGAAGATCAATGTACAGCCTGGTTACGGGAGGGAAGAAGAACAATGTACAGCCTGGTTACGGGAGGAAAGAAGAACAATGTATAGCCTGGTTACGGGAGGGAAGAAGAACAATGTATGGCCTGGTTACGGGAGGGAAGAACAATGTATGGCCTG
The DNA here is from genome assembly GCF_036898095.1 of Palaemon carinicauda. Lineage (NCBI taxonomy): Eukaryota > Metazoa > Arthropoda > Malacostraca > Decapoda > Palaemonidae > Palaemon > Palaemon carinicauda. Next base: position 65,306,443 of record NC_090744.1, on the reverse strand, counting down.
GTTACGGGAGGGAAGAAGAACAATGTATGGCCTGGTTACGGGAGGGAAGAAGAACAATGTATGGCCTGGTTACGGGAGGGAAGAACAATGTATGGCCTGGTTACGGGAGGGAAGAAGAACAATGTATGGCCTGGTTACGGGAGGGAAGAACAATGTATAGCCTGGTTACGGGAGGGAAGAAGAACAATGTATGGCCTGGTTACGGGGGGGAAGAAGAACAATGTATAGTCTGGTTATGGGAGGGAAGAACAATGTATGGCCTGGATACGGGGGGGAAGAAGAACAATGTATGGCCTGGTTACGGGAGGGAAGAAGAACAATGTATGGCCTGGTTACGGGAGGGAAGAAGAACAATGTATGGCCTGGTTACGGGAGGGAAGAAGAACAATGGCCTGGTTACGGGAGGGAAGAAGAACAATGTATGGCCTGGTTACGGGAGGGAAGAACAATGTATGGCCTGGTTACGGGAGGGAAGAACAATGTACAGCCTGGTTACGGGAGGGAAGAAGAACAATGTACAGCCTGGTTACGGGAGGGAAGAAGATCAATGTACAGCCTGGTTACGGGAGGGAAGAAGAACAATGTACAGCCTGGTTACGGGAGGGAAGAAGAACAATGTATAGCCTGGTTACGGGAGGGAAGAAGAACAATGTATGGCCTGGTTACGGGAGGGAAGAACAATGTATGGCCTGGTTACGGGAGGGAAGAAGAACAATGTATGGCCTGGTTACGGGAGGGAAGAAGAACAATGTATGGCCTGGTTACGGGAGGGAAGAACAATGTATGGCCTGGTTACGGGAGGGAAGAAGAACAATGTATGGCCTGGTTACGGGAGGGAAGAACAATGTATAGCCTGGTTACGGGAGGGAAGAAGAACAATGTATGGCCTGGTTACGGGGGGGAAGAAGAACAATGTATAGTCTGGTTATGGGAGGGAAGAACAATGTATGGCCTGGATACGGGGGGGAAGAAGAACAATGTATGGCCTGGTTACGGGAGGGAAGAAGAACAATGTATGGCCTGGTTACGGGAGGGAAGAAGAACAATGTATGGCCTGGTTACGGGAGGGAAGAAGAACAATGGCCTGGTTACGGGAGGGAAGAAGAACAATGTATGGCCTGGTTACGGGAGGGAAGAACAATGTATGGCCTGGTTACGGGAGGGAAGAAGAACAATGTATGGCCTGGTTACGGGAGGAAAGAAGAACAATGTATGGCCTGGTTACGGGAGGGAAGAAGAACAATGTATGGCCTGGTTACGGGAGGGAAGAAGAACAATGTATGGCCTGGTTACGGGAGGGAAGAAGAACAATGTATGGCCTGGTTACGGGAGGGAAGAAGAACAATGTATGGCCTGGTTACGGGAGGGAAGAAGAACAATGTATGGCCTGGTTACGGGAGGGAAGAAGAACAATGTATGGCCTGGTTACGGGAGGGAAGAAGAACAATGTATGGCCTGGTTACGGGAGGGAAGAAGAACAATGTATGGCCTGGTTACGGGAGGGAAGAAGAACAATGTATGGCCTGGATACGGGAGGGAAGAAGAACAATGTATAGCCTGGTTACGGGAGGGAAGAAGAATAATGTATAGCCTGGTTCACCGTATAGCCATCAACACTAATGACTTATTAGAACCGAGTTCTAATTGTAATATGGTCTATACAATAGTCCTCGTCAGAAAAAAGATAGCTTCCCTGCATATGCGCATGTCTGTCTGCGGTCGCGCATGCATAACCTCTTTTTCTCCGGGTAAACGCTTGACAAAGAGTCTGAGCCTGCTTGCAGGATTAATGTATTTGCGATGAATCGCAGAATTATTGCCCTAGGAATTTGATCGTCAACTAGCTGAAGTATTTTTAAAATGAGAGCGCATGCGCCCACAAAAACAAAACAAACAGGTAGTGTAGTGATCATACCTCCGTTAGTTTGCCTGCCCTCCTTGTGGACGGGGCTTGTTAACGTTCATAAGCGTAATGAGAAGCTGACAAAGTTTGTCTAGCCGACTTGTGGGCAGGGCTTGCTATCGTTCATAAATGTAATGAAAAGCTGACGTTTGTTTGCCACTTTCTGGGCGTAGCTTGCTATCGTTCGTAAACGTAAGCAGAAGCTAATACTTTTTCCATGAGACTAAAGGTTTGAAATAATAACCTTGAAAGGGTATATATCACAAGCTCGTTGTGCTAGTGCTTCAAAGAGCTCTCCATTTTCTTGGGCAACAAAGACCAAGAAAACTCGGTGTCTAACGAGAACTCGTTAAGTCCCGAGATACACTGACGCATGAGGCTGATTCAAGCCATCGGTAGTAAACCGTATTTATGGCAATAACCCAGAGGTTTTGTCTTGACGAGAACGCATGCGCCACAGGAGTTTGTTTCAGCCTTTTATAGAATTTGAACGAACCCCAGTAGTTGTGTAAAACTTCTCAGGGACGAGAGTTACCCATGCAGAAGCGAAGTTTTGCATGAAGGGTTTTTTTCCCAGAATACCAAGAACACAAACTCTTGGCAGGTTTGTATAGGCTTGCCAGCGAACTCTGGTGACCATCCACAAACACTGGCAAGCCCTCGTGAATGACAGCAAGAATCAATGAACGCCATCTAATACTAGCAAACGCTGGCAAGTGTCCGCAAAGCGCTGGCCAGTGCTCGCGAACAACAGTGAGAATCAGTTAAAGAGAATTAGAAACAGCCAGCATTGAATCTCCTTTACGGCTAGACTCAGTAGCGTACAATACTCTAGCACTGGCAAGTAGGGTTTCAAAAACCCTCCATTTGTACTAGGGCGAGGTGAGGGTCTCGCAAACCTGCCATGGGTGTTAAGGCGAGGAGAGAGTCTCATACGAGTCGAGGGTCTCGCAAAACCTTGCCTCTTCTCTTAGTACTCCTACCCCACAAAAAGGGGGTGGTGAGTAGCCTTATGTCATCCCCTCGGAAGGGAACAAAAAAGGCTATGCTGGACTTGAAGACCAGCTGTTACTTCCTCGTTGGACTTAGAAACTATGAGGTGCATGTCCCGAAAAGATTGGCCTCACAAAGCTCTAAGAGCTTTGTTTTGGACAAAGGCAAAATGTGGCAATAACCCTGAATTTAAGGCCCACGAGACTTGTTGATGGGAGAGGAGGCGGCTGCAAGCGGTAGGCAGTTGTCACCATCTGCAGTAAAGATCCCAGAGGGAAAATGCAACAAGACTCAGCAGTGAGTAGGAATTGTAAGCGACAAGCGCAAGGACAGGGCATGGACGAATCCAAGTTCCACCGGCGGAATACCCCAAAGACAGAAACCCCACAGATGAAGGAAGTCTCTCCCTCGGATAGGAAAAGCGACCAGCCCCTGTTGCCGCTGTTTGTAATTCTTCCTGCAAATGGGAAGATTGGACAGTGGCTGGTGGAGGAAAATTGCTCAACACCTGGTGGAGGTTAAAAACGAGCAGAAGGGGTAGAGGCCAAAGGCCTCTTACTACCTTCCTTGCACGGGGATATCGTGTAAGGAAGGCACCTTAAAAGAAAGGGGCATTTTATTAAGCATTAGGCCAGTTGCTTTTAACCGTAACCGGTTAAAAAGGTTTGATGGGAGAGAAAGATGACAAATTCGGAGATAATTTGTATTTTTCCTAACCATACAAACCTTAGCTCTTTACATTGGGTTTACTTTCGGCATAGCTGAAATTGACGAGCCATTAGATTTTAACGAGGGTTTACTGTACTACCCCGCGCTAGTTAGCAGGGGTAGGGGGAGGGGTAGCTTCCCCTTCCTCACACACCGGTGAAATGTCTCACTTCACTTAGAGGTAGGACTTGACTTGGGGGACAGGGCTGGCGGGCAAATATGTGTAAATAGCTAAGGTTTGTATTGTTAGGAAAAATACAAATTATCTCCGAATTTGTCATGTGTTCCATAACCGAAATACAAACCACACTATTTACATTGGGTGACTAACCCCTTAGGAAGGGTGGAAAGTCCCCAGCCATACTGGCTTTGGCTTACCCAGGGACTCAGAATCCGAGTGAGTCGCACGCGAGAAAAGGAGTCCCTGCACCTCACAAGTTCCTTGCTCCGCAAGGAAACATGTGGCCTACATAAGCTTGTGTGTGAAGAAAGAAAGTGTGACCCATATTAGGCAGTTGACCTGGAGTTCCAGAGGGAACTCTGGGTTAGGACGTTCCCAATACCACCTCGTCAGGGTATGGGGGACGCGACAGTAAATACTTGGAACACAAGGAAGCATGGTTCACATGCAGAGGTTTGAGGTCAGCTATGCAGAGACCAGGATGCTCAAACAAGCTCTCCCAAGGATGGAAGAGTATCTGAGCTTGTCGACATCCACGGATGAGATACCCGAGAGGAAGCCCTCGGTCACTGCGTCTAGATGCTCCCACATCGAGTTTGCCCACAAGTTCGAAACTTGGCGACGGAACGCAAAGGTGCTTGAGCCCGAGAGGAGGAGAGTACCCATGATCTTCCTGGAGCTTCCTTGTACAAAACCTCGGGTCGCAACCGAGGAGGGAAAGGCCTGGTAAGCCCCTTCCACGAGATGGTGAAGAGGAAGGGCTAAACCAGTCACCCCTTGCCCGACGGAGAAATCTCGAAAGGAAAACTCCCTGGCAAGACCCTTCCAGGGAATGACGAGGAGGAAGGGCTAACCCAGGTTCTGGAAAGAAGAATGTTTCTCAGACCTCCCTGAAGATTCCTCCTGCTCTTGCACGTGCCATACTCTGCATTTACGGGGTGAAGACCGTGTTCTGGAAATACGAGCTTCAGAAGACTCGCCAGGTTGGCCGTGTTGCGAAACCCCGACAGGAATCGCGGTCGCAATCGCCCTGGCGCTCGCGCGATGGTAAATCAATGGTTTGCGCGTGGCCGAACATGGAAGCACCCATGCGCGGGCACGCAGGAGCACAGACGAAAGTGCACGAGGGAGCGCAGAAGGAGGGCGAGCGTGGTTGGATGGGCGAGAGCTGGCGGTCGGAATCCGATAGTTCACAGGCGAGGGATGACACGTAGGCAAGCGATGGCTACTGCAGGAATCGAACTGGCGCTCGCGCGATGGAACACCGTTGGTTCGCGCGCGGGCGAACATCGGAGCGCATGTGCGCGGTCGCGTATACGTGTAGGCACGTGGGCGTGTGATCATGTGGGCGCGCGGGCGAGCACAGGCGGTCGGGAGACCGATGGCGCGTAGGTGGGCGATGGCGCGTAGGCGGGCGATGGCGCGTTAACGAGTGATGGCGCGTCTTGGCGAGCGATGGCCCGTAGGCGAGTGAAGGCGCGTTGGCAAGCATTAGCGCGTCGGCAAGCAATGGCGCGTTGGCGAGCGGTGGTGCGTTAACAAAACGCTAGCGCGCGGGCGAAGAATCGCGCGGGCGCGTTGGAGATCGCTGACGCGTAAGAGACTAGGGATGGTTGACAGCGAGAAGGAGACAGGAAACCTTTTAGCCCAGGTCTGATAGGTTGTGGGCGAGAGGGCGAATCGTTAGCGCGCATCGCGCTAATCAGAAGGCGCGCAGGTGCATCAGGAAGGAGAGCGCTGATGCGAGCTGTCAATCAGGCGATCCTGGATGGTCAGGAAAAACCGTTGGCGCCCATTGATGCGTGGCAGGAAAGGGCGTGCAGATGTGCGCTGGCGATTTGAAGAAAGCTGGCGCAAAGAAGGACAGAAGTAAAGGTGAGCGCTGGTGAGCAGGAGGAAGATCTACGGCAAGACTCAGCTACCGGAGATCGTGGTCCACAGCAGGTGAGCTCTAGATCGCTACTGATGGTGTCCAGGGGACCTGTAACGCGTGGAAGATCGATGACGATCGTTGACGCGCAGGAGATCGCTGACGAGCAGGCGAATGTTGACGCGTCTGTGGCCGCTGGCGAGCTGGTGATCGCTGGCGAGCAGAAGGGCAATGCGTGGAATCCTGTGCGTACAGTAGTTTTAGAAGCACGCGTAGGCGACCGCGAGCGTTGCTGCGCTGGAAAAGGCTGACGAGCCGGATCGCGAGGGCGAGGAGAAGAGGAGTCCTTGTCCAAGACCTGAACCGAAGTTCTAGGTCGCGCGGGCAAACGTGGGCGCGTATCAGGAACTGGAAGCGCAGGTGCGCTCTGACGGGCAGGAGATCTAGAGCGCTCAGGAGACCGATGGCGCGCAGGGCGCACAACAGGAACAGCAGGATGTTCGGAGTCCTCAGGAGAGCGCTGGCGAGCAGTGGGGCGATGATCATCAGGAGAGCTGACGAACAGGAGAGCGCTGACGAACAGGAGAGCGCTGGCGAACAGGAGAGCGCTAGCGATCAGGAGAACGCTGACGAGCAGGAGAGCGCCTGTGCGCTAACACTGCAGAAGGGCGCGCAGGGGAACCCTGACGCGCAAGGGAAGCACCCACACCGTGGGAGGCAACCCTTTGCCCCGAAGGGACCGTTGCCCATCGGATGACGAGATCAGACTGCTGTCCATCTGCACCAGGGGCGGAAGGTCTGGAAGGTGTTGGAGATCGATCCACGGAGAGATCTAAGGAGGTAGGAGCAGCAGGCTGCATACGGCGTGGCGAAGATTAAAAGATGCGTCTCTTAGCACCCTTATAGGGAGACGGGAGGCCCTTACGACGTAGTGGACGGTGAGCCTTACCAAAGGCGGCCAACAGCAACCACAGCAGAAGAGTCCTCCAAAGAGGAGTCTCTATGAGTGTCCTCCCTCGCAAACGAAAGAGAAACACTTCGTAGAAGAGACGGGTCAGCCAGTGACCTACAAAGAGCAATCCTCCGAAGAGGGGCTCCTGCAGTTGCCCAGCCCCTTGAGCGAAACTGCAGGTGCGACCGCTCAGCACCAAGAGCATAGTCGCACGAAATAAAGGCAAGAGGAGATCCCCCCAAAAGGGAAAAAAACTCAAGCCTGGACAGGAAAACTTCCCTCGGAAGGAAAGTTACCCACCCAAGGAGGCAAGCCTCCTGAGTGTTCTAAAATGAACTGGAGAGCTGTCTATAGTCACGGGAGTACTTCCAGGAGAAGGAGACACGCCCCTGATGAAGATCTATAGGGGAGGCAGCAACAGCAGAATCCCCAGGCCTCAACAAGACAGCTCACTCCGTTGTCACATTACAGAACCGAAATAGATCGTTAACTGTGAAAAATAAAAACAAAAATCATTAGTTAACATTCATTCCCCCGGGAAGACTCCGAAGAGGAATCCCGAGGGAAAAGAACACAAGAATTACACAACAGGCACGTGCCCTCACAACCACTTACACTCACGGAAACAGAGCTGTAACAAACACAGAATTATAACAATTGTAATTATGTAACATGTTATTTTTATTAATAAAATAAATTTTTGAATATACTTACCCGATAATCATGTAGCTGTCAACTCCGTTGCCCGACAGAATTCTATGGAGGGATACGCCAGCTATCACAATACTAGAAGGGGGTGTATTTACCAGCGCCACCTGTGGCCAGGTACTCAAGTACTTCTTGTTGACACCTCCTCAATTATTCCTCGGTCCACTGGTTCTCTATGGGGAGGAAGGGAGGGTCGATTAAATCATGATTATCGGGTAAGTATATTCAAAAATTTATTTTATTGATAAAAATAACATTTTTCAATATTAAACTTACCCGATAATCATGTAGCTGATTCACACCCAGGGGGGTGGGTGAAAAACCAGTGTACAAGACTAAAGGATAGCTAAGTATCCCGTATTTCATATAATCAGTTATCCACAATAACAATGAAATAATAAGTACCTGGTAAGGAAGTCGACTTGAACCGTTACTCTGCCTTTAATAAGATCGTCTTCCTTACTGAGCGCAGCGTTCCTCTTGGGAGGCTGAATCAACTCAAAGGTGCTAAAGTATACAGGGCTGCAACCCATACTAAAGGACCTCATCACAACCTTTAACCTCGGCGCTTCTCAAGAAAGAATTGACCACCCGCCAAATCAACAAGGATGTGGAAGGCTTCTTAGCCGACCGTACAACCCATAAAAAGTATTCAAGAGAAAGGTTAAAAAGTTATGGGATTATGGGAATGTAGTGGCTGAGCCCTCGCCTACTACTGCATTCGTTGCTACGAATGGTCCCAGGGTGTAGCAGTACTCGTAAAGAGACTGGACATCTTTGAGATAGAATGATGCGAACACTGACTTGCTTCTCCAATAGGTTGCATCCATAACACTCTGCAGAGAACGGTTCTGTTTGAAGGCCACTGAAGTAGCCACAGCTCTCACTTCATGTGTCCTTACCTTCAGCAAAGCAAGGTCTTCTTCCTTCAGATGAGAATTTGCTCCTCTAATCAGAAGCCTGATGTAGTAAGAAACTGCGTTCTTAGACATTGGTAGAGAAGGCTTCTTGATAGCACACCATAAGGCTTCTGATTGTCCTCGTAATGGTTTTGACCTTCTTAGATAGTACTTAAGAGCTCTAACTGGGCAAAGTACTCTCTCCAGTTCGTTCCCCACCATGTTGGACAGGCTTGGGATCTCGAACGACTTAGGCCAAGGACGGGAAGGAAGCTCGTTTTTAGCCAAAAAACCGAGCTGCAAGGAACATGTAGCCGTTTCAGATGTGAAACCTATGTTCCTGCTGAAGGCGTGGATCTCACTTACTCTTTTACCTGTTGCTAAGCACACGAGGAAAAGAGTTTTTAATGTGAGGTCCTTAAAAGAGGCTGATTGGAGCGGTTCAAATCCTGATGACATTAGGAACCTTAGGACCACGTCTAGATTCCAGCCTGGAGTGGACAACCGACGTTCCTTTGAGGTCTCAAAAGACCTAAGGAGGTCCTGTAGATCTTTGTTGGAGGAAAGATCCAAGCCTCTGTGGCGGAAAACCGCTGCCAACATACTTCTGTAACCCTTGATCGTAGGAGCTGATAGGGATCTTACGTTCCTTAGATGTAACAGGAAGTCAGCAATCTGGGTTACAGTGGTACTGGTTGAGGAAACTGCATTGGCCTTGCACCAGCTTCGGAAGACTTCCCATTTAGACTGATAGACTCTGAGAGTGGATGTCGTCCTTGCTCTGGCAATCGCTCTGGCTGCCTCCTTCGAAAAGCCTCTAGCTCTTGAGAGTCTTTCGATAGTCTGAAGGCAGTCAGACGAAGAGCGTGGAGGTTTGGGTGTACCTTCTTTACGTGAGGTTGACGCAGAAGGTCCACTCTTAGAGGAAGAGTCCTGGGAACGTCGACCAGCCATTGCAGTACCTCGGTGAACCATTCTCTCGCGGGCCAGAGGGGAGCAACCAACGTCAGCCGTGTCCCTTTGTGAGAGGCGAACTTCTGAAGTACCCTGTTGACAATCTTGAACGGCGGGAATGCATACAGGTCGAGATGGGACCAATCCAGCAGAAAGGCATCCACGCGAACTGCTGCTGGGTCTGGAATCAGAGAACAATACAAGAGGAGCCTCTTGGTCATCGAGGTAGCGAATAGATCTATGGTTGGCTGACCCCACAGGGCCCAAAGTCTGTGCAAACATTCTTGTGAAGGGTCCACTCTGTGGGGAAGACCTGACCCTTCCGGCTGAGGCGATCTGCCATGACATTCATATCGCCCTGAATGAGCCTCGTTACCAGCGTGAGCTTTCGATCTGTTGACCAAATGAGGAGGTCCCTTGCGATCTCGAACAACTTCCTCGAATGAGTCCCTCCCTGCTTGGAGATGTAAGCCAAGGCTGTGGTGTTGTCGGAGTTCACCTCCACCACCTTGTTTAGCTGGAGGGACTTGAAGTTTATCAAGGCCAGATGAACTGCCAACAACTCCTTGCAATAGATGTGAAGTGTCCTTTGCTCCTGATTCCATGTTCCCGAGCATTCCTGTCCGTCCAGTGTCGCACCCCAGCCCGTGTCCGATGCGTCCGAGAAGAGACGGTGGTCGGGGGTCTGAACAGCCAATGGTAGACCTTCCTTGAGAAGAATGCTGTTCTTCCACCACGTTAGAGTAGACCTCATCTCTTCGGAAACAGGAACTGAGACCGTCTCTAGCGTCATGTCCTTTATCCAGTGAGCAGCTAGATGATACTGAAGGGGGCGGAGGTGGAGTCTCCCTAACTCGATGAACAGGGCCAGCGATGAAAGTGTCCCTGTTAGACTCATCCACTGCCTGACTAAGCATCGGTTCCTTCTCAGCATGCTCTGGATGCATTCTAGGGCTTGGAAGATCCTTGGGGCCGACGGACAAGTCCGAAAAGCTCGACTCTGAAGATCCATACCCAAGGAGACAATGGTCTGGGATGGAACGAGCTGAGACTCCTCAAAATTGACCAGGAGGCCCAGTTCCTTGGTCAGATCCATAGTCCATTTGAAAATCTCCAGACAGCGACGACTTGTGGGAGCTCTTAAAAGCCAGTCGTCTGACGGAGCCGGACACAAGATCATGATACTGCTGCACAGTCTGTGAACTGTCAATCATGGGCAAGCGAGGAAGTACAGTGACAACCCGAATCTGTCTAGACTGTCTGGGTCGTACAGACAACTCCTTAACGGGTTGCTGAGGTTGCCGCACTGCGTCACAACAAGTCACTTCTGTTGGTTGTTGAACGTCTTCCCCGTGACACATTGACTCCGTAAACAAAAAATCCTCTAACAAGGACTAAGCTTGGACTGCATGTCATGCAACACAGCTCAAGGTCTATGGGAGCAGGTGTGGTAACAGACGGGATTAGCGACTGAAGTGGAACCATTACCTTCCCTGTAAGCATGTTATGCTTAAATAAAAGTCCATAAGAGGTTATGCAGCTAAAGGCTCCCTCCAAATGACAGAGTCCTCAAGGGAATATCAGAAGGAGGGAGAAAAGAACTTTCTCCTCTACAGGGACCTTATCCTAGAAAAGCTAAGTTCTCTGAGTGAGGGTTCACAGGTGCAAAAGCAGCAGACTAGAAGGCAACGTTATGAAACTGCTTGACAGTCTAGTGAGTTGGCAACAACCCAAGATGTGTTGAGAAGCATGCGGTAAGGTATGCAGAGCATGATGTATGCAGAGTATGCTGTATGCAGAGCATGCTGTATGTAGAGCATGTTGTATGCAGAGCATGCTGAATGCAGAGCATACTGTATGCAGAGCATGTTGTATGCAGAGCATGCTGAATGCAGAGCATGCTGTATGCTGAGCATGTAGTAAGCAGAGCCTGCTGTAAGCAGAGCCTGCTGTAAGGAAAGCAGAGCGTGTGCATGGCGTTTAACATTTCTCAGAAATTCCATGACCAGTGCTAGAGTGCTTTATGCATGCTTGCATGGGGTTTAAACCATGGTATGAAAATGGAGATAAGGTATGCTGAACAGCAGAGTCAGAACGAGCTGGAACAACAATAGTTGTGGTTTCCTCTTCAAGACTCCGTTGAGGGAACACCTGAGGCTCAGTCTGCAAAGGCTGAAAAAAAGACAAGCAGAAGGAAGGCGCATGGGTGGAGGAGGCTGACTCCTAGCATGAGTGGTTGAACCCAAGGGTTGCGCTTGCTGAGCGGTTGGCGGAAGCGGAGTAGCAAGTTCCAGTTCCTGTGGTGTGAGCGGAGCGCGATGAGGAAGAGGCTGCGCAGAACAAGGTAAATGTCTCGCAAGCTGAGGCTCCTGAGGCGCAAGGCTAAGGTGTTGTGGTGCTTGCCTTGTGGAGGATTGAGCTCGCTGCAGCGAGAGCTGAGGAGACTGACTCATGGACGGGAGAGGTTGTTGTACCTCAACCGAGTGTTGCATCACTGGTGGAGCAGCAAGTGGAGGCGGAGGAAGAGAGGTATAATCCTCCTGATCCCATTGTAAAGGTTGCCTTAAGGAAGGCGGAGGCTGAACACCACAGGGAACAGCAAACTCAGCACGTGGCTCAACATCGTACGCCTGGCAGGTGGTACTGCGATCAGGCGGAGCGAGCGTAGGCGGAGGGAGTGTAGGCGGAGGCGGAGGAGTAACACTCTCAGCCCGACACTCACGCATTAAGTCCGAAAGCTGTGCTTGCATGGACTGTAGTAGAGTCCACAACATCGTACGCCTGGCAGGTGGTACTGCGATCAGGCGGAGCGAGTGTAGGTGGAGGGAGTGTAGGCGGAGGCGGAGGAGCAACACTCTCAGCCCGACACTCACGCATCAAGTCCGAAAGCTGTGCTTGCATGGACTGTAGTAGAGTCCACAACATCGTACGCCTGGCAGATGGTACTGCGATCAGGCTGAGCGAGTGTAGGTGGAGGGAGTGTAGGCGGAGGGGGAGGAGCAACACTCTCAGCCCGACACTCACGCATCAAGTTCGAAAGCTGTGCTTGCATGGACTGTAGTAGAGTTCACAACATCGTACGCCTGGCAGGTGGTACTGCGATCAGGCGGAGCGATCATAGGCGGGGGGGAGTGTAGGCGGAGGCAGAGGCGCAACACTCTCAGCCCGACACTCACGCATCAAGACCGAAAGTTGTGACTGTATGGACTGCAGTAGAGTCAACTTGGGGTCGGCAGACACTAAGGTCTGCTGAGGTAAAGCCTTAACAGCAGAGATCTGTTGCGGCAGAACCTTACTCCTCTTAGGCGGAGTGTAATCAACTGATGACTGAGGAGAGTCAGAGCTAACCCAATGACTGCATTCGGGTTGTGAACTTTAACTTCGTACGTCTGGCATAGGTCTGGACTTAACGTTTAAGAGGTCTTGAGACCTGAGACCAGCGTTACTCTGCCTTTATTTTCTCCCCTAATCTCTTCTGCAGACGAGCAAAATAAGGGCTCAATCGTCTGCGGGTGGGAGTGACGGTCTCGGTAAGACACGCCCACAACCACCGAGGAAACTTCTGTGCGCCGATCAAGGCCTGCTGAACCCTTATGCCCTTCGACATTGCTTCTCCCCTGGGCTTGGGAGCTTGCAAGAGGTCCCGGACTGGGAGGACGACTGGCGCGCACTAAAGTACCCTCACGCACTAATCACTTATCACTTTGATTTCTGTTTGCACTTATTTCACTGAACTCGAAACTTTAAGTGGTTTGTACCTGAAATACGCAATTCTATCCTTTCTCAAAGTTAGTAATTGCGAAAACAGAATTACAATGTAACAGAAAAATCTAATGAAAGATAATTCAGTGGCTGGAAAGAGACTAAACACTAGATCACTCTAGAAACGTTTAGTTTCTTCCCCTAAAGAGACTAGGGAGAAGAGCAAAAACGATAACGACGTTACTCGTACGCCTGGCAGGCTTGAATGAAACGTTTATCCTCTTTCTCCCTCCGTCTCTATCTCTCCTCTCTCTCTCTCTCTTGACTTAGAACCTGAGAGAAGAGCCCAATCATATATATCGTTAAAACATATTATTGTTAAAGGAAAAAACTGAAAAGTTCCTTTATTAGGATCAAAACCATTAAGTTAAGAAAGAATGAACAAAACGCTAGACACGGTTACTCTTACTGCAACGTGAAACCGTGAACATTCTTTCTCTATCGTAACGATAGAGTGCAAGTTGAACGTTCTGAACGTCAACAACTGCAGAGACAAAACAAAACGTTAGTTCAACTTTGAAAACAGTACGAGACTATCAAAGAAATTCTTTCAAACTCTGTGGCGGAAATAGCATAATATGTTAACAGGTAAAACCGAAATGACGGGCTCAAAGTTTATTAACTTCGGTAAAAGACCGCCTACTATTAGGAAGGTCGAATATAAACAAATATAAAAATTAATTTTAATGAGTTTATAATAAAAGGAAGTTAATCGAAGAGGCCTATAAGAGGCAGAGAGATATAAAATAAATCTATAACTTTTGTTAAGCAAAATTAAGAAAAAGAGAGTCTATACTCTCTTAGACACCAACACTTCCGTCTAAGGGAAGGGTCGGCCATTGAAAGGTGAACGAGAGTTCATACTCTCTCGTCACCATAATTAATCAAATTAATTCCAAAAGCTAACTAAGCTAATATAGAAGTTTCCAGTAAAGCGACAGCCGAAATCAAAGAGAAATACTTCACCAAAGTCGTGAAAATACTCCCAGAACATAAGCGTATCCCAGAACGTCTTGCCGGAAGCACGACAGAGGAATAATTGAGGAGGTGTGAACAAGAAGTACTTGAGTACCTGGCCACAGGTGGCGCTGGTAAATACACCCCCTTCTAGTATTGTGATAGCTGGCGTATCCCTCCATAGAATTCTGTCGGGCAACGGAGTTGACAGCTACATGATTATCGGGTAAGTTTAATATTGAAAATATATAATTATGTAATTTAAAAATGAATGAACACTAAATAAAGAACGAAAACTCCAAAAGGAATCGTTCTACAAAAGCTGAAAAATCAACAAATACAATTAGATTCATAAACTAATACTGTAGAGACAAAACGTACGGCGTAGCAACCCCACCCACACGGGAAGGAAGCTGCTCAGACGTAGTAAAGGTAACATAGTAAAGGGTGAACGACCTCAAAAGAGAGAGAGAGAAAGACCGTAGTCAAACTCGATCGCGACCCATGAAATTACACTGTGGTGGCCTAACTGCTGAGGTATCGTACACTACACACACAAGCACGAACTCTGAAAAGGAAACTTACTGATTTCTATACTTAAATATATACATAAACACGAAAAAATGTTTACATATATATTGAGTAAAAGAAAAGTAAGTGATTAAGTAAAGACAAAACAAATAATGGCTGCCAAGTGAGGACGAAGACAGGCACGTCTGTCCATCGTCCGAGCCAAAAGTGAAGTGAGACATTTCACCGGTGTGTGAGGGGGGGAGGGGTAGCAAGCTACCCCTCCCCCTACCCCTGCTAACTAGCGCAGGGTAATAAACCCTCGTTAAAATCTAATGGCTCGTCAATTTCAGCTACGCCGAAAGTAAACCCAATGTAAATAGCGTGGTTTGTATTTCGGTTACGGAACAAACCCTGTTTTTACTCTACTGACTACTGAGCTGAAATAAAAAGTGACGTTTAGTCGCTAATGCTGGCGTGAGCAGGAGGGTTAACCTGCCCCGCTCTCACCCACTAACTAGCGGTGGGTAGTTACACCCTGACAAAAAAGCTCATCGGCTGATTTCAGCCTCCGCCGAAGTAATACGCCACAGTAAAGAGCTGAAGGTTTTTATTTTGCACAGGAACAAATATAAATTACTTCAAAAATTTCTTTACTTGACCCTACAAGAATACTGTACAAACCAATTCCTTTAAATAGGAGTTTCAATCTTAGGTAGGAGGTAGTAGTACGCAGAACTAGACTGCACGATTCCATTCTTTCCCAGGTATGTCATCCTTCATGGTGCCATATGGAAGCAAGGAAGACAATTTCAGTAACCCCCTAGTAGCAACACAGAGATTTAGACTCAATCAGGTACTTGGCTAGAAGTGATTTAAAGAAAAGTCAGTCCAGTACAGTACTAGATCACGGAACAGTTATCTTTCTATAAGGGAAAAATGTCAAAAGTGTCAGTCCAGACCACCAAAATTAACCTTACTGGGAAGATTCAGGCAGAATAGAAGGAACAACAAAATATATGACAGCTGAATCAGCCAAAAATATCCCTACGAAACATTAAACATCAGTTGTCAGTCACTCGTGCCGTCAAAACTATAGGAGCATGCTGGTGAGCGCAATATCGGGCGGGTTGCATGAAATCAGTCGCCTGGTGATGATTAACTGTGTTCGCAATTGTGAATATGCAACGGAACATTTTGATGATTGTACGAGCACTAAGAGCACTCCATGGAGGTAAGGTATTCACGTTCCTGATCATGCATGGATGAGATGAAAGAGCAGCTGATTTGTGATCATGTTCCTTATCATGCACGAGTGTGGGAACTGATCCAAACTGATGATTGTATTCCTGACCATGAGCATGTGAGAGATAAACTTGTCATTCAATCAAGTGTATTACCGATACAGTATCTAGTTCTGATCACTTGTACTCATAAAAAGTAAAGTATCGCCACTCTTACATGCGAGGATACAACCCATAGTTCCTGATCAAGTGTACACATTGGAACATCTTCCGAGGCCCCATGAACCACAAGGAGACCCATGATTATGTTCCTGGTAGCATGGATGCATGGAAACTGTTTCTTCGGAACCAAGAGCCACAAGAGATCTATCGCAAGGAGATAAAGGAACGTATTCCTGATAGTGATTACAAAAGAGAAAGTACGAACAAGGAGAATGATCGTTGGTTCCTCTCACCCCAAACCCTCCATCAAACGGAAACAATTAAACCTTACTACAAATCATCTTCCTGCCCTTCAATACCGGTAGCAAGACCATAAGCCCATGACTTGTGTACCATGATGCCTTATCAGTTTGGATCACTTCTTGGCATCACACAAACTCTTTCTCTCTCCTACATAAGGGAAGAGAGATCAGTTGAGTGTCATAGATAAAGGGTGTTAGAAAGGCTGATCCCTTCTTTCAGTGTGCTTGCTCAGTCCAAAAGGCGACCGAGCACTGGTAAAGCAAGGGTGTAAAATCATGTACCATATAACGAAACGCCTTCCCAATCTGGTTTGGTTCTTGGTACCGCAAAATCCCTCTTTCTCCTGTGCGCGCGCGCCCTACAACTGGTACAGGCACGCGCTCAACGCCTGTTGAAATAAGTTTTGATAGGTCATCTGAAAGGTGATTGCAAATGATGTAGCTCTTGAATTAGAGAGAGTGCAAAATAAATGTCTAGATGCATATAACTGAGGATTTTTAAATAAATTTAAAACCAAGATTATTATTAGTTTATGACTATAAGATATGGGATTCAAAATAGTGTGTAGTAGACTTGATTAAGTCCACTACAATCCCCTCACTAATACTGGGTAAATTTATATTGTAGTACTGTATAGTGCATTATCCATTATGAAGAAAATAGCACTAAGTGTTCCTGGTATATTTATAGGTGAATGAATTCACCAAACTTTCAACTGGGGTCCACAAGGCACTAGAAGAGTTGGAAGACCCAGACTGAGGACAATGAATTGTGAAGTAAGAGATGATGAATGGAGAAGTATTGATTTAAAAGTTCAAGATAGAGATGACTGGAGAAATCTAACCGAAGCCCTTTGCGTTAATAGGCATAGAAGATGATAATAATGATGAATTATTCTAATAAAAAAGGCTATTAGGTGGAAATTCATACTATCAAAATTATATGTTTCACAATTCTAAAAGTTACAACTGAAAAACCATGTTCTCAAATGGAATCAAACATAAGGTTATGACATCACCCAACCTGAACTCGTATCCTTACTCACTAGAGTCTATAATCCCAGTGCAACACTCCTTCAGACCTCCAGGTCCTTACCTTACCCTAAGACAAATCGTAACACTGTGTTTACTTCCCAACAAGCCTCCCATTTTGAAACTTTTTTTTTTCAGACATATCAAAAAGGGATTTTGACGAAGGAAAAATCTATTCCTGGGCGAGGAACCTGCGTCGCCCACTGAAATGCTCCTTAAAGCACCATTTCAAAGGTATAAATACTGCTAAATATACCAAAGAAAAAAGTTGCATGGAATGCTAGGAATATATCCAGCTCGCTCACCCCTAAAGGGTGTCGGTATTAAAACTGGGGCGAGTGATACCACTACCAAGAGATCCCTTTCCAATTAGACTTCTCCCTCCTCAAAATCCGCCGTTACTACGAGGTGTCGTTCACTACAGCTACTGCCCCCCCACCACCGACACTACCTAACCTTCTTCCATCATTCCTTGTTAGCACCCGTGAATGTTCGGACGTGTTTTTCATAGCTCAGTCTGCTAATGATATCAAGACTTTGAATCACCTATAATAAACACACCAATAACACTTCTTATGTAGTTGGTTAGGACAGGAGTAAACTTCCAGTAGATAAGTAGGTAGGAATATGGCTCCTACATTAGGTTAGGTGGTGTTCTTGTGTTAGTTTCCCTTTTAAAATGTGGCCTTTCAGTCACGCCTTTCGGAATCTTAAAACTCGTTCTTTACAGCAGAAACTTCTTTAACATACCTATTTATATATGAAGTAACTGAGGCTGAGCCCCTTTATTTGATGGAATAAGTCCTTGATATGAAGTTTCTTTTGGGGGGTCAACACCCTGTAGCCTTTTAACCAACATGTTACAATAGACTCCACCTTTTCCTCTTTTAATTTCAAAATTCAAATAATTTTCCTTTGATCTTTTACAATTGCATTTCAGGTACAGTAGGTTGAGCCTAGTCTACTGTCTACATCGTAATATCAGCTTTCCTGTGGTTTTCCCTGGATTAGGTTTTAACTTTATCCTATATTGGTTTACGATTTGTTTAGCATTTTTTTCTAGGTTCCATGATATGTAAATCAAATAGAATATCAATTATTACTTATTACTAAATATTTTGATTAATACAAAAGGCAAGTGTGAATAAGTCAAGTATTAGTCAATTGGGAACATACATACATACATACATACATATATATATATATATATATATATATATATATATATATATATATATATATATATATATATATATATATATATATATATTTTCCAAAGGGTTATCTTGTGTTTAATATGCATTCCAGACCATTAATATTGCTGCAAATCATTAGTTTTTTGGTATATGTATCGGCAAGCGGTTTAATGGGGAAACAAAATAGTTTTTTTTTAAATAAGGGAGGGAGGATATGAATATGAATATGCACATACAGTACTATTTTAGAATGCTTTATCTGCTTTAAACTATGTTTTATCCGTTGTGACTGTACAGTAATATCCCGCCCAACGTCTTTAAAATTGGTTTAATGAGACTCGACCTAAGTATGTTTCCAGTGTCGGACTGGATGGAAATATAATTTTCAAAATGTCCATACCTTTGACAGCGAAAGCAGGTTATAATGTGATACCTATTACGCATTCCATATGTGCCTCATCAACATAACTTTGTCACCATCATCATGTATAGCCTCTTGAATTTCCGAATCATTTCAGCATGAAAGTGGCAAGCGCCCACATTCTGTATCGGATCTAAACGACGAATCTTATCTGCATTGTCTTCAACACTGAGTGCAATGCATATCATTATTTGGTTTTATTATTGATCATTGCAATATTAATTGCCAGAACATAGGAGCTTGATGCTCCTCTTTTCCCCTAGAGTGAAGCAAGCGCAACGTGGATCAAAATCATTGGATTTCTTAAAGAAAAAAAAATATCCCCATTCTTAGATGGTCTAATGGGTTTCTGGTTAACTTGCTGTTGCAATAAAGGTCAAATTTAGTGATAGCGCATTATTTACTAAAGGAAAAATTTTTCTGTTCAAAATGTTGTCACATCGGTAACTTTAAATCTAGTCCTTATCACTCTAAATAGGCCTATAAGCTATTTTTTTTATCGAAACACTAGGCAACAGGGAACCGGTAATTTTGTATATTATTCCATGGTAATGTAACCTAGGAAAAAAACTACTGTTTCTTACAGAAAAAATTACGATCTCTACAAAAATGACACTCGTTTCCGTCGCAAATGAATAGTTTCAGAAATATATATACATCTATATCCTACGATAATGGGGGACCCCCAGTGGGAACTCGGGGTTTTGGGTGGAGAAAACATACTGGGGAAACGATATATAATTGTTTTCCTATAGTAAATAACGTGAATTAAGCGAATTTGATGTTCATTTCAATCGGAAACAAACAGATCAACCAATTCGGATAACTTTAAGATGCACGGTGTCACTTCTCTTACGAACGAATGATAACATTAGCAACGTTACCAATAATACACAGTGTTACCAATGTTGACGTATGGTACACAGAGTTACCAACGGCACGTTGACATTACTAAAGATAGTAATGATAGATATTTCCATATATTAAATAATTTCTCCATATAAGTTTTACTTAATATATAAAATGTACAAAAAGGGCACAGAACCTAACAAACCCACCTAACCTAGCCTAGTAGTATGACAGGTCACAAAATAACATTTGATCTACATCGGACGTTGGCAGCACTGGTTACTGTATTTTTTCATGACACAATCTTTGCAACGGCGCCTCCAAAGTTTATTCAGATATACTGTTTTGTATTTTCCTCCAGTTATTATAATTTCAAGAAGGTAATGTATAGAGAAGAAAAGGCTTGTTTTACGTTTATATATCGATTCCCCAGTATGTTTTCCCCACCCAAAACCCCGAGTTCCCACTGGGGGTCCCCCATTATTGGAGGATATAGATGTATATTTATTTCTGAAATTATTAATTTGTGACGGGAACGAGTGTCATTTTCGAAGAGAGCGTAATTTTTTCTATAAGAAACTAGTTTTTTTCCTAGGTTACATTACCATGGAATAATATACAATGAAACCAGGGAACCTTTCTATATCAGCAGCCAGATCCTCATGCATTGATTAAAAATGGACATCAACTAACTTAACTTTCCCCCCTAACCTAACCTATAAGCCGTGTCCTTACCTACTTACATAACGGGGGGCTAACGGCCTCCTGCAACGCCCTTACACTGCCGTATTCTAAGCTAGACATAATAATACCTACATGTGGCCGCTATAGTACAAAGACCCCGGCTACAGCATATCTAGAATGTTAGTTTTGCTTTCCCGCAATTGTTAAAGGATGAGTTACATGTGCTCTGTCAATTATTGTTAGAAGATAGGCATAGGCCTACATGTTAAATGAGGCGTTCTATGGGTTTGCTATACTTAAAGTAATAGAAAAACACTAAAATACGAGCACTCGAGTTCACTCATTTGCAAGTGAATTGAAGTGAAGCCACACCAATAGATCACTAATAATCTTGGGCAGAAATGGATAAAACAATATAACCAATTAGAAAATATATGGTTCATGTACTGCATTTGCATAGAATAGGAAGTACCGTATATAATTACCTCTTAGTCTAAATTAAAGTGACTAGATAAAGTGTAGAGTAAGTAGATGACAAATTAAGGCGACCTAGAAGACCGTCAAATGTGTTGTTTGTTTACATCTCAGATCAGATCAGATTCACGTTGAGGTTTCTCCTTTGCAACGGCGCCTCTTTAAGTCTTCTAGTTTTGTGTCTTCCTTATTTTCACTAGTCTTTTTTTTCATCAACATTTGTTGTAGTACACTTTTATTATTTTCAATATTTCTTTTTAAAAAAATGGAATTTTCCAGCTGTTTGTGCACTATTTCCTTTGTATTGTTATTGGAGCTCAATTGCTTTTATTCTTATATCACTATACTGTGGGCAATATAATACACATATATACAACGTATACAGTTCATATTTCCATCTTGACGTCTGTTTTTTTTTATATAATCAAGCCCAATGTGTTTGTCTTTGCTCTGAATAATAAAACTGATGAAAATGTGTTGCCATATACTTCCTCCTATTCGATTTCCCTTTTCCAGTTTCACTGAAAAAAAATAATCCTATAATTTTCTTTAAGTCTTCTTCATATGGTCGATATAGCTCAATTACTTCATTCCTTTCTTTTCTATATTTCTGGAAAAATAACAAAAAATGTATCAAATCTTCCTCCTCATTTTCACTAAAATTACATTTTATATTCCCCCATTGTGTCTATTTACAATATTAAGTTTTAAGGTATTGGTGCTTGCTCTATAAAAACATCACTGAAGCAAATGTGTTCTCATAAAATTCTTCTTCTTTACTTTCTTTCTTCCACGTTCTATATATTTCTAAGCTCACTTTACTTTCTATTTCTTCTTTCCACTTTTCAGTATCACACTTTCTGGTTTCCGTTTTTATTTCTGCCTTGTTCATTCTTCTTATTTGTCTTATACCTAAACTTAATTCTTCCAAATACTTTACAGGTTGTTTCCACCATCTTCCTTCTTTTTCTTGAATATCCTGGATAATTATTTTCAGTATTTCCTTCTTTCCATTCAGGGTACGATTTAAGTACTGCAGCTTCCCATCCATCACCCTTGCTTTCATAGAAGATGCACCTATCTCCCCTCTTAGAGCAGTATTAGCTGTGCTTTTAGTGGCACCTAAGATCTTCCTATATACCCCATTCTCTATTCTTTGTAGTTTCTCTATTTCAGTTTCTGTTAGATTTATAACATTTGTTCCATACAAAATAGATGGTAAAGCAATACTTTTCCAGAACGTTTTTCCTATCATTAATTTATTGCAACTTTTCTCTATAACTGTATATGTTAGATTAGCTAATTTTTGTGCCTTTTCCATCATTACCCTTTTCTGAGTTTTAAATATATTCATACTATTGTCTAGCTTTATTTCTAAGTATGTCACACCTTCTACTACTTTGATTCCCGCTATGTCATCTGGCTTTTTTTTCATATTGTAAATCATAATATTACACTTTTCTTTATTAATTTCTAACCCACATTTTTTACTAGTTTCTACTAATATCTAGATGTTACGCTTTGCATTATGCATATCCTGTGCAATTATTAAGGCATCGTCTGCGAAAAGTAATGATTCTATCTTTATTAATTGAGTTCTGAAACCGTTTCCTTCCTCTTCTATTTTCTTCATAACAATATACGAAATCAGTTTAAAAAGTGAAGTTGATCCTGTGCAACCTTGTTTAATTCCCCTCGTAACCTCCATTTCTCGTTCTATACCTTCTCCTAAGTCAATGCCCGTAGTATCTCCTTGTAATTGCACTTATGATTTTGGTTTTAATTTTGTATTCTTTTAAAACTTCTATTAATACCTCCCTTTTTACAGAGTCACATGCTTTACTAAAGTCTATCACAGTTACTATTAGGGGTTGCTGATGCAAATTAATTGTCATTCACTTTTTTTATCTAATTCATTTTATTAATTTCCAGAATATTTCCAGGTTCACTTTATTTTCCAGCCATTCTTTTCACTTACCAGTAGGTCTAGGCCTATACGATAGTCTATTATTATTATTATTATTATTATTATTATTATTATTATTACTTGCTAAGCTACAACCCTAGTTGGATAAGCAGGATGCTATAAGCCCAAGGGCTCCAACAGTGAAAAATAGCTCAGCGATGTAAGGAAATAAATAAACTACAAAAGAAATAAAAACAATATGAAATATCTTAGGAATAACATTAAAATACAGCTTTCTTATATAAACCACAAAAACTTAAAAAAACAAGAGGAAGAGAAATAAGATAAAAAATCGTAGCTAAG
The DNA here is from genome assembly GCF_036898095.1 of Palaemon carinicauda. NCBI lineage: Eukaryota > Metazoa > Arthropoda > Malacostraca > Decapoda > Palaemonidae > Palaemon > Palaemon carinicauda. Next base: position 65,283,413 of record NC_090744.1, on the reverse strand, counting down.
TCGTACCCTCGAGCAAAAGAACTCTACCGCAGGGCAGTGGAAGACCATGGTACACAAGCTACGGCACTACCCAAGATTAAAGAACAATGGTTTGATTTTGGACTGTCTTTCTCCCAGAAGAGCTGCTTACCACAGCTAAAGAGTTTCTTCTACCCTTGGTAAGAGGAAAGTAGCAACTGAACAATTACATTGCAGTAGTTAACCCATTGAGTAAAGAAGAATTGTGTGCTAATCTCAGAGTTGTCATGTGTATGAGGACAGAGGAGAATGTGGAAAGAATAAGGTAGGCTATTCCGTGCATGTGTAGTGTAGGTAAAGGAAAAATGAGCCATAACCAGAGAGAGGGATTCAATTTAGTACTATCTGGCCAGTCTAAGGACCCTATAACTCTCTAGCGGTAGTTTCTCAATGGGTGGCTGGTGCCCTGGCCAATCTGCTATTCCAATCTGCCATTCTAATAGTAATTGTATTCAGCTGTATCTCTTATATATGATTTGTTGTGAATGGCATAATTCCAAATTTCTTCCAATATACAATAAAAGAGTTGGAAGACCCAGGCCTACATGGCTGAGTACTATGGATGTGAAGTGGGAGATAATGACTGGATAAATATTGATTTAAAATCTCAAGATAGGGACGACTGGGGAAATCTAACCGAGGACCTTTGCGTCAATAGAAGTTGGAGATGATAATGATTAAATGAAGAAATGGAAGAAATTTTAAAGTCCCTCACAAAATTCGTTTCATAACATTCCTGAAAAAGAAGGAATTATGGAAAACAGGCAAAATAAAAAAGAAACATTATACATATGTAAATATCTAATGAAAAACAATATTAATAAAAGGGAACAATGTCACTGAAATGCCACGGGAATTGAAAAATGAATAGAATGTAATTAAATATTTTGAATAACTCGTAATTTTTTTCCCTTGTCGATTTCAGTGAGAACATTTTGTGAGGAATTTTGATATTACGCCGCTGTTCTTTCATATCACGTTGTAATTAGACTATATTTTGGGCCAGAGAGAGAGAGAGAGAGAGAGAGAGAGAGAGAGAGAGAGAGAGAGAGAGAGAGAGAGAGAGAGAGAGAGAGAGAGAGAGAGAGAGGAAATTCGAGTGTTAATTTTGAATTCGTAAGGTCCTAGAGAGAGAGAGAGAGAGAGAGAGAGAGAGAGAGAGAGAGAGAGAGAGAGAGAGAGAGAGAGAGAGAGAGAGAGAGAGAGAATATTTGCCTCAATGAACGAGCCAAAAAAGGAAAAAAATAAGAATTGACCTGTTTTCCATAAAGCATTTGGGAATTAAATTGCTAAGAATATCAAAGAAATTAGCATATTATAAACTAAGAAAATTTGCACAAATATATCAAACTTAACTTTTGTGTTTTTATTGTAAACTTAAATTCCTTTTTGTGATTTATTATGAAATCCCAATTTTTTTTCCATATTCTGTTGGGTGAACCTTTTTACATCAATTGGATTACTCAAATTTTTTTTATTAGTGATTGGTGTTTGAGATAAAATTATTCACATTAAAGATATTTAGGACATTTATAATATAAAGTATTAGTTTTTTTGTAATTTATTTTAATAATTTTGTAAAGTCAATTTTTCGTCTTAACTGTATTCTGTCAGGTGGAACATTATTACGTCAATTGGATTACTAAAATACTGTAGTTTTACTTATGAGTGATTTGTGTTTGAAGTGTAACTATTCACATTAAAGACATTTATAATAAAAAAGTGAAATTAAAAGGAGATACATGAAGACTTAAATAGTTTTTGGGAAATATATGTGCAGTTGGTGAGTATTTTGGCTATTTTCATATTCTATTAATTTATCGTGCTTTGCCTATTTATATTGATTTTAATTACCTGGTTTCTGTATTTTTATTGATTTTAATGATCTTTGACAACAAAATCATGTGTCAGACTTAAATCAGGGACAAGTTACAGATGCTAGACTTGTGGGTTGCCTACACTTTTGCGGTCCAGTATATATTTACAAATGCACCTCACTGTTTACTTATTTTTATTTGCACAATCATGTTTTGCCAATTATCTTTCTTCCATGTAATAAAACCATCTGGAAATACATTGTAGTTTCTTAGAGGTGTAATGTACAGTACAAGGGCACTGTTAAGAGTTAAGCTAACTTGCGTAATCCAGCATGTACTGCATGCCAGCACAGGTGAGCAAGGAGTAAAGGTTGAATTGCTAGCTGGGCAAAGACTAGTATGTAAATGATTTCATATGATCATGCTTAAGTGTGAATCTCTACGAGCAGTGTTAGGTAGGATCCTCCTCTTTTTTTTCGTGTGCGAGCGATAGCCTGGTGACCCTACGATGTGTGCGCATACCTCCCATAACTGTTAATGTACGTAGGATGGTTGTAATCGCGAAACTATATTTTTGCCGAAGAAGACATTGAAACTCAATAACATAAGAAAACTAACTGGAAATAAAATTTTTTCATGCAAAACTGGCAGGGAGGAATTTAACAAAAAATGACCAATTTTTTAAGTAAATAAACTCCTTAGAGTATCCAAATACACAAGAAAATACTCTAAGAAAATTGTATAATGACAGATAAATATCAAAACTTTATAGGAACAGTCAAAGTTATAGGAATTGTAGAAAGTGGCAAATTTTATGTGGGGGTGGGGGGGGGGGGGGAATTACCGACATATTAGAGTTGCAAGGAAAGGAAGGGATATGCACTAACCATGTTCTAAATTGCCATGTTCTTGCATACTGGGATACAATCCACCCTTGCCATAAGCTAATATTAGAAAAATACCTCAAGGTACAAAAATAATAACATAAAATATGCCTGAAGAAGCATATTTTACCCTTTTACCTGATAAGCATCAAAGCATTGCAAGAAAATGTCATTATTAGAGGCACTATAGATACAGTAGTTGGAAATTATATGGTGGCGGCGATTACCAATGTAGTTGAGGTACGAGGAAATGAAGGGGACATGCACTAAATAACTCACACCTAGCCTGACCTAAATCACTGTTTCTTTATTTCCTGGGAGAAGTGGACCCACTCTGCCACCCTCATACCCTGTTCTAACATCAGAAAAAAGCTATGCTGGGAATATTCCACTTGGGGAAGAGAACCTAGTACTGTACTGTATGTTCATGCCTCATTTTTGAGGTGAGATGGTTCTTATGTGGAACATTCACATCCTCAAATATACTGTACTTATCAGTGCGAGGGGCATGTACTCACACACCTACAACCTGGGCTCTGTTTCCTACGAGAACGAGTGTGCACACTGTCATTAGGAATGAAGGGCTCTATCCTTCTTTCCCCTCTCTCTCTCTCTCTCTCTCTCTCTCTCTCTCTCTCTCTCTCTCTCTCTCTCTCTCTCTCTCTCGGTTCCAGAGACAACCAAACAATCGTGTTGGTTGAGGAAGAGGTCAGTGAATCAGTGAAGCACAGGATGACCTCTCAAACTAAGTCTTTCAGGTCATTGACAGATTCCTCTGCAAAGCTTTGTGGGATGAGGTGTCCAGTTGCAAAGCCCAACCATCCTAACAGGTAGATGTATCCATACGAGGTACTGGAGCTCATGCTCCTGCAACCAGTGTTAGGTCTTTGATAGGTGGATAAGATTGTCCTGATACACTGGTGGGATACAGGCTGTATGCATTGGCAGCTCATATCTAGTGTTGCGATGGAGGTCGTTTCTGGAATTTTCATTTGAAAAGGTTTACTCATGCATTGTTGGCATAACACACAGGAGGATGGAGAGGATGATGATGGGATAAATGCTCCCCAAAACCACTAGAGAGCAACTTGAATGACGGCTGGGAGGGAGTCCAGAGTATAAGTCTAGGGACACCGCAAAGCAGGTTTCACTATCGTCCTAAATCCTGTCCTTCCTCGGTCCTGGAGGAATTGATTTTTCCTTATGATAGCTCTTTATTGAACAGAATCCAGAGAGAGAATATTAGGTCTCATGCAATGGTAAGACCAAGCACAAAGACTGCTTGTGAGGATGTAGGCAGCCACCTTCGTCTCTTTCCTTCCTTTGGATGTTCCCGAGTCGCTTTTGCGACACCTTCACTCATAATAAATGAAAGCCGTCGCCAAAGAAATATGCCAGAGGTGAAGAAGTGTCTAAAAGATTTTCTCTCGCTCAACCAAATGAAGAGAAGTTTCCTTGAGGGAATGACTGTAACAAGAACATATCTACTATGCTCCAGGAAGTGATCTGAATGCGTTTGGTACAAGGTACAGTACAGACGTTCAGATGCCTGTTACCTCTGATCGGTCTAGTGTGATACCGAGCAAGCACACCTTTGTGTAGAATGATTGGGTCTGCCCTCATCCCCTTCTTCCCTCAGAGTTCCAGAGTGGACAACCCAGCTGAAGGGACTGGGTATATGGTACAGTACGATCAATGTACTGTACAGTGCTAGCATGATGACGTTAGCTAACTGTCTTGTCTCAGTTACACAACTACAAACTCGACCACCACTTGTATGAGTTCCACATGAACTATACAAACTCGTAATTTCAGGTTGCACTACCCACCAGGTTATGCTACCTGGTGGGTTAAGGACAAAATTGCTTCTTAGTGGACTATCTGGTTGACTGCCTGCCTACCATCTGGTAGTAACTACAGTACTGTACTACCACCTCTATAAATTCTAATTGCTGAGTTCCAACTCCACTGAACCATCTGCCTATTAAAAGCCTCAGGGTTGTGTTGGCCTATGTGGTAACATCCCTGACTAGTAATCGCCAGAATGGGGTTCGAGTCCCGCTCAAACTCACCATTCTCGTGAGCTAAGGATGTGGGGGGTAGGTTTGGGGAGCCTATTGGTCTATCTGTTGAGTCTTCAGCAGCCATTGCCTGGCCCTCCTTGGTCCTAGCTTGAGTGGAGAGAGAGGCTCTAGTGCTGATCATATGTATATAGGGTCAGTTTCTAGGGCATTGTTGTGCTTGATAAGGCAAGGTCACTGTCCCTTGCCTCTGCCACTCATGAGTAACCTTTAAATGTTTTAAACCTTCTATAGTAGTTATGAAAAATACAAATTACTTTAAATGTGTGATATTTAGCATCCCATTCTCTCTGATCATTAGAACCAAGCTGCCATTGCAATAATCATCATAATGGCCAGTCAGTGCCTTCATCAATGCCTGATATTATCATCTCTATTTTTATACACTCATTCCCCTGTTTTGGTATGATAATTATGTGTCCTGGATGCAAGCATTCCTATTATATGGTAATTTCTATTTGATTTAAACTTGAAGCTACTGATAAGTTGCATCATTGAGAAAGGGACTGAACTATAGTACGGTACTGTACTTGATGTATATTAAGGGAAAACTTCACGCTTGAAGGTACCACAAGAAATTTTGTTTATCAGAGACCAAGAAATGGTGCCATTCCTGCAGTTTCTGACTACAAAGGCTTTTCTTTAAGAAAATGAACTTTTAGCCATAGAAAATAGTTTTTTTCCTTAATCATTTCCTCTAAAGTAACTGAGACCATTACAGTATATTGTAGGGCATAACCTTGGAATTACACCTCCAAATAATAAGAGAGATAAAAATAGACACATTGTCTTTGGTTGGTTTGGCATAGTCCCCTTCAGTAAAGGTAAAGATGTCGGGTTTCAGTTCCAGTTTCATCAGAATGGTTGCTCACTAGAATGTCAGCCGGGAAAGCCCAACCCCTCACTGTGGTGCCCAAACACAGCATTGGCCTCCTCGGTAAACAACTTAAACTCACGGTCCCAGGTTGGGATCGATCTGCTGCCATGTGAGTACTAGGCGTACTCGTTACCACTGTACGAGCCAGAAGGCTAGGTAGTTAACCTAAATTAGGTTAGGTGAGTTGTTTTCCAGTGTTTGTTTTACATGTGAAATGTCAATTTTCAGGTATGAAAATATGTTTTATTGCAACTGGTGTCCAGGTTTTATTGGTAAGGGAAGATGGGAAGTTAAAAAAACTATCTTGTGGGGAAAACATTGTGACAAAAGTTACATACAAGAAAGTGATCTGGCAAGAAGACCGTCTAGATTATATGATAACATGAGTGTTCCTACTTGACTATAAAGCCTCGTTCTTTAACAGGAGTATATTTTTAGTGTACAGTAATTGAAACTTGGCTGTTAAGATTTATGACTGTTGGGTGGATGAGAAGTCCCTTTCACTGCCAGCACACTGAGTAGCTACAGTATTTTGTTTTCATCCACTGGAGAGTACAGATGTACTGGCACTGTCACTTGCTGTTGACTTTAGTGTATTTTTCTTTTAGATAATGGGTGACAGTTCTTTGTCTGCAAGGGATATTAAGGAAGAAGAAAGATTTTGAAGTTTTTCTAATGACTGTAGCTGATTGGTAGTTTCTGTAACTTAGCGACATACACTTTCTTGTTTTTGTTTGACAGCATTTCTGTTGCTGTTTACTGTACTGTATTCCTTTGCGAGTGTGGCCTGGTGATGGTGACGACCTCATGATTTTGGCTTTCCTTGAACAATATTCCATGCTGTCAGAGGAAGGAGTGTTTGCTGCTGCTGAGTTGAAGAGGAGGACATAACCCTTGTTCTGCTATTCAGCATCTTCCCGTGTACAGGGAGGCACTACAGAATTATCTCCTGGTGGGGCTTTCTTTCAAAAGAGTTCTTAAGATATATTTCCTCATTGGAATGTTGTTGCCATCAGCCTGGAATAGACAACACGCTAGAAAGATGATCTCAATTTTCTCCTCCACTTCTGCCTCACCTTCGTCTCTTCACACACTGCCAGTCATAAAGAAAGGGCTCCGGTCCTTTTTTACCCCTTTTATGAAGGAAAAAGCCCGAGAAGAACTATTAATAAGAGTTGCACATACAAGACTCCTACAGTTTTTCTCCTCCAAGAGACGATGAGACAACACATAGGACACCTGAGCGCTCCTTCGTCACGTCGCACTACTGGTTGAGGTGGAAGGATTTTGCTCCTCTTTTATCCTTTTTTGGACAAAGAAGTCTTGAAAACCAGATGACAGGAGATACTTTAGGTGACTCGTACCATTTTTCTCCCCACGAGAGAGTGTGTTACCTCTTGGCAAACACCCTCACCTGTTTACTTGCATGCGCTGCTCCTAGGAGTTTTCATTTTCACTCGCCTAACATCTGTCCATGCGCACCCATCAACTGTTTACGCACACCCATCATCTGTTCACTCGCTATTCCACTCAAACCCATGCGCTCCTTGGAGTTTTCCTTTTTGCTCGCCCAATATCTGTCCATGTGCACCTATCAACTGTTTACGCACACCCATCATCTGTTCACTCGCTATCCCACTCAAACCCATGCGCTCCTTGGAGTTTTCCTTTTTGCTCGCCCAATATCTGTCCATGTGCATCTATCAACTGTTTACGCACACCCATCATCTGTTCACTCGCTATCCCACTCAAACCCATGCGCTCCTTGGAGTTTTCCTTTTTGCTCGCCCAATATCTGTCCATGTGCACCTATCAACTGTTTACGCACACCCATCATCTGTTCACTCGCTATCCCACTCAAACCCATGCGCTCCTTGGAGTTTTCCTTTTTGCTCGCCCAATATCTGTCCATGTGCACCTATCAACTGTTTACGCACACCCATCATCTGTTCACTCGCTATCCCACTCAAACCCATATGTTCTCTCTTGTGCGCTCGACTTCATATGTTTGCACTACAGTAGTGTTCCATCAACTGCTTGTGTGTGCTCTTACCTCATTCTGAAAGCACTCTTTTGCCATCTAGTAAGACTAGAAATTTGACAGTTCTACCTTCGCCAGCATATTTTGCAAGGTGACAGAATACATACAGCACTGTACTATACTTGGAATATTCCTTCCACAAAAATACATGCCGATATGTGATACGGGTGCTCACATCAGGTCCTTGTGCTCTTTTCTCACGAATAGTTGCACGCATTGCTGGTAGGAGTAAGGGCCTCGCCTATCTCTCCCCCTCCTGGATGATCCCTCTCTTACCTTCAGGAGAGAGAGGTAAAACACTAATTACATGAGGACAATACAGCCTTCAGGAGAGAGAGGGAAAACACTAAGCACATGAGGACAGTATGTACCAAGACAAGTGGTACATACCAAGATTGTACCCAAAGCTTGGTTTAGGATAAAAAGTCTCTCATACCCATTTTTAGCACTGTCTTGAACGAGTTCAAGCTCCCGTCCTCTCGATTATGAGAAAAGGTCTCTAACCAGTATGAGCAGGTTGAACACTTATACATTCAGAGGTTATGTATGAGCAATGTATACTTTCCCAAGAATATGTTTTCATACTAGGTTCAGATGTTCACCTTGTTTTCTCAACAATATACGATTGGACACTTCTCATATGTTCTTTAGTGATCTTTGGGTCACAGAACTTCTTTTATCCACTTTGATCCTGTTCTTCCATAACACGATGCACTGGAAGAGGAACCTCTGATTGTTCTCATTGCTTGTACAGTACTGCACAGGCTACAAGATCTTACCTTCATTAGCAGTGAGGTTTCCTTGTGCAGCATCTCATTCGTCTTTTGTCTTTATTGGAATGTTCAGATTCTATTTGAACCCTGGCACTTGTTCTGCATGATCAGTGTTTCCCATGGGAATTTTTGATTGGTTACTATGATTGGAAGTCTTCCAGTTGGTTACCGTGATTTGGAACCTGATTGGTTACATGTTCAAAAATATTCTGATCAGTTACTGGGATCAGAAATTTTCTGATCCTTTACTGGAATGGGGAACCTTCCACATTTATTACAGCCATCAGGAACCTTACGATCGTTCACTGATATTGTTAAAGAACCATTCGATTGCTTACCATGATTCAGTACCTTACAACTGTTTATGATGACCGGGAAGCTTACACTTGTTTACAGCGATCGGGAACCTTAAATTTTACTGTGATCAGGAACCTTGCAATCATTTACTGGTATCAGGAACCCTGTGATCATTTATAGCGATCTGTAACCTTACGATCATTTTCACGATCGCTTTACGCCCTTTTACCACGATCACCTTACAACCTTTTACTGTACTACACATGGGACCCTTACCTACTGCAATCGTGAATCTTGCATTTGGGAACGACATGATCTAGAACAATGATTGGAACTTACTCAGGCCTCAAGCATCATCACCTGTGAATCGCCAGGAATTAGGTCACCTGTTCTGTTACTCCTTTCCGGCTCTCCCACTGCTGAAGAGGAGGAAGAAGGAATCACCGAAGCACAGGATGACCAATATGGCATTCACTCTCAAGACTTCAACTGATTCCTCTGCATGGTTTCATGGAAAGAGCAGTGCTGTACCAATACCCAACCCTTGGAAAGTATTTTGGTTTGGGGTACAGGAGCTCATGCTCATGCTACCAGTATTCGGTCTCTTACAAGGCTGAATACAAGCACTGCATGGTTGGGATGTTGGCAGCCTCTCGTCCTTCTGCTGCTTTAGGACATTCCCTTGGCATTTCTCTCTCACCATTGTCCAAATTCTCCCTACGCGCCGATGTTTGTTCTCTACCGATTTTCCTATGCTCAGACACCAGTCCATGACTTTTTTCCCTAACCGCCAAGATCTTCCATCTCTGTCACACTTAGTGTTGGAACAGGTTACTTCTCAAATCTGATTTCACCATTCAAACAACCACTGATATGCCACATTGTGTACACACTCAGTTGTTGGGAAGGGCTTTTTCTAATCAAGTTTTTTTGTGTATCTTTTGTAGGAAGAAGGCGCCTGAGACAATTGCCTTTAGGGGAGCTTATTATGTCAATTCAGACTTCTTTGAAGTACAGTAATGGAATTTTATACACTATAGCAATCGATAGAATCATGATTCTTAGGCTTTCTGCTTATACCCTCCCCAATTGATCGAATCAGTGGAGTCGGGACAGACCCTGATGGAGATTCAAGTACGACAACACGACGTCTCGACACCCAAGTCTGCTTTTCCATGGCCAGCCCCAAGCTAAATTGAGGTTCAATCATTGGGAAGTCACAGTCATTTGCTGCACTATGATCTAAAGCTTGTCATGCCCAAGGACAAGTAAAAACATGGACTTGATTCAGTAAAGTGTCAAAAACAAAGCTGGGGGAGAGGTTTTATTTGTCTCCAGGTTGGTGGACAAGTGAGTCTAGAGAGCATACATCTCTTATGGAGTGCTCCATCAAGCACGCGTTCTTCTGTTAGTGCGCACTCGTATAATAGCGCTCACTCATCATCTTGTCCTCCTGTTAGGACAACATCACTTCAGTTTTTAGTGGATAGCCCTACGTGTGCACATTTGTGCTTGGAATCTGCGACCGCTTGTAGTCCGCACTTACTTGGAATGCACACTCGGATTCACGTGATCGATGTGCATGCGTATGATGACATTGGCAAGGAACCAGGTGACATGCAATTTGTCTAGTCAGACTAGTCCGCAACTGCCCTCAGCTGACTGATTTCCTCATCCCTGGATTCCTCACTTCCTGGGGTGCGCATGCTATCAACCTCATGCTTTAGTTAGTAATCATGAGGGCTTTGTGCCTAGTATATTATTTCTTTTTTGAGGAAAAGGAAGTCACCCCCTAAGCTCTCCATTTGCTGCAGATGTGTCTGTTCGATCTCTCCCCGCTTACGATAGGAAGGTACCAGGATTGTTCCCAACATGGAGTTGTATCGGTACTGTACATAGTTTATGCTAATCCTAGGTGAACATTACTGCCTAGCGATCTGTTGGACTGGGGTTCGAGTGA
>NC_090744.1:65265165-65270165 GCF_036898095.1 Palaemon carinicauda | reverse complement strand
TGTGTTTAGGCTTTTAGTAATTATCTTATCACGTTATAGATTTTCCTCTATATATTTTATATCTCTCCGCCTTTATTAGGCCTCTTCGATTAACTTTCCATTTATTATAAACATATAAAAATAAATTTTAATGTTTTGTTTATATAGACCTTTCCTGAGAGTAGGCGGTCCTAACTTGGAAATCGAAGTTAATCAACTTTGAGCCCTTTATATCGTAATTAGCTTTTAAAGGATTTAAAACTTTTTAAATGTAATATTTTATGAAAGAATTTCTTTGATAGTCTTCGTACTATTTTCAAAGATGAACTAACGTTTTGTTTATTTATGCTACGCAGTTGTTGACGTTCAGGACGTTCAACATGCGCTCTATCGTTACGATAGAGAGAGAGTGTATCACGGTTTCACTTTGCAGTAAGAGTAAATCGATTCTGACGTTTTGTTCATTCTTTCTTAGCTTAAATGTTTTAAATTCTATTTTAAAGGAACTTTTTATTTGAAAAACCTTTCAGTTTTTTCCTTTAGTCAAATAACATGTTTTTTTGACGAAATATAATTGGGCTCTTCTCTTAGGTGCGAAATCAAGAGAGAAAGAGAGAGAGAGATAGACGGAGGGAGAGAGAGGAGAGAAAACGTTCCGTTCAAGCGGGTAACGTTGTTCTCGAGTCACTCTCGTCCCTAGTCGCTGTACGGGGAGGAAGGATAAAACGTTTTTAGTTTTTTATTCTCGTCCCCAGGCTATGTGCGGTGAGAGATTGAAAACGTAGTTATATGAACTAGTGTTTAGTCTCTTTCCCAGCCACTGATTTTTTTATCTTAAAATATGTTTTCTGTTTTTTGCTGGTATTAATGAGCTTGCATTATACGTCTGATTTCGCAATTACTACCTTTTAATGAAGGGTAGAATTGCGTGTTTCAGGTAGAAATCAGTAAAAGTTTCGATTTCAGTGAAATAAGTGCAAAACAGAAAATCGAAGTGATAAAGTGATATGCGCAAAGTGTTACAGTGTTGCGTCCGAGGGTTCGTCTGTTCGTGCCTGTCGTTCACCTAGTCCGGGACCTCTTGCATGCTCCCAAGCCCAGGGGAGAAGTAATGTCAAACGACTTATGGGTTCGAGAGGCCTTGATCAACGAACAGACGTTTTCCCTCTATGGTATCGGGTGTATCTTACCAAGATCTCCCCTACCATAAGACGAGAGAGACGTTGTTTCTCCTCGTCATCCGAAGGCTTTTCGCATAAGAAACCTGTCACAAGGTTTCGAAGCCCTTAAGCGAAAGTCAGTCCTTTCAGGACAGGTCCAGCGTCCTGGTTACAACCATTAGGACAGCTCTGACCCTATGCAGTCATCGGATAACTGGTCGCCGCCTAACAAAAGCGTAACACAGACTCCGAGAGTCTTTTTTTTTGTTGGCAAAGTGTTGCGGTCACAGACGTTACCCTCGTCTCTTACCACAACCATTTCCGTTGATCCGTAATGGGTTGTATGGCAAGACATGCAGTATATGCTTGCCTCCCTTATGGAAGACTATTCTGCCGATTAGTCCGTTGAGTCTAGCCGTTTATTTCATCGATATCCTGGCTTTCAGCCAACCTAACGTTCCTTTGTGCTTACTGTTGACGTTGGCGTAGCTTATTCACGTCAGTCAGGTTGTTTAGAACCACACTCGATGCGGTCTCGTGTGGTTTTTCAGCCGCATTTGGACGTTAGGCCACTTGCTGATGCTCCTGTTGACGTTCAAGACGTTCACTAACAATCGGAGTTGACTTGTTTTGACGCTGTGCGTCAACCTCCGCATTCTAGAGTTGTTTTGACTGCTCAGTCTAGGCAGTCAAAGCAGTCTCGAGTGGACGCTGTGCGTCCTCACGCACCTGTTGTGGTTGACAGTTCAGTTGTTGACAGTTCACAGACTGTCAAGCAGTTACATGACGTTGCGTTCTGGTCTGCTACTAATGCACCAGTGAGTGTGGACTCTGCTTGTAAAGCATTGCCACCACGGTAGGTCTCTCCCTTGCTTGAGACTCAGCTTTTATCGGACAAGGTTCCTGTAGATGAGGAAGTTGCTGTTCCCCCTCCTACTGATATTCCCTTGAGGACTCTGTCAGATGGAGAGGAGCCTAAAGCTGCTTAGCCTCCTTTGGACTTTAATTAAATCATGATGATTTTTTTTAAGGATCTTTGTCCGGATCTTTTTGTAACTGCTGCTCCTCGTTCGCCTAAACGTCAGAGCTTACGCTAGGCCTAGCTACTTCGAAGCCGTTGTTTTTAAGCTAGTGCTCTCTCGCTCTCCTAGAGAGCTTTACGTTGGCTAGGCGACTGGTTTTTCACCAGGAGGAGTTTGGGGGATACAGCCTTTGCTTTCCCTTCTTTTAAACTGGTTTATAGAGCGAGAGTCTGATATGACTCGAGAGAAGTTCTCGGCTTGGGAGTTCATGCCTCTGCCCAGATAGACTTCTCAATTCTCGTAGACTCTCCCTGGCGCCTGGCCAGGAGACGCTCCAAGTTGTTTACAGGTCAACTTCACAGCTGTTTTCGAGCCTTTGAAGTTTTGCTGTACAATTATGTCATGCATAACAAGGCTTTCAGGGATGGTAAGCGGTACCGCCTCAGTCGCTAACCCCGTCTGTTGCCACACCTGCTCCCGTAGACCCTAAATGGGCTTTGCTGCAAGACATGCAGTCCAAGCTTGCGTCCTTGATAGAGGACTTTAATGCGGAGAAGGTTGCTACCGAACCTTCTGGCCAACAACCTTCCAACCGGTCGGTTGTGCGTCCTGTTGACGCTGAGGTAACCTACTCGCGTCTGCCAGTTGAGGTGGTTCCTCCACCGATGCGACCCAGTGTGGGTTGCCAGCCGCACGTTGACGTTAAGCGACGCTCGGAGGTGGTTGTTGACGTTCAACAACCAGCAGAGGTGACTTGTTTTGACGCAGTGCGTCAACCTCAGCAACCCGGTAGGGTGTTGACTGCACAACCCAGACGGTCTAGACAGTCTCGGGTTGACGCTGTGCTTCCTCGCGCACCCATGGTTGTTGACAGTTCACAGACTGTGCAGCAGTTCCATGATGTTGCGTCCGGCTCCGTCACGCATCCACCAGTGCGACCGGACTCAGCGAGCCAGACGTTGCCGACTCCGTTGCCGTTTCCTCATCAGTTTTCGGATGAGGAACCCTCTGATGAGGACGTTGCTGAACAACAAGACGATCAGCCCCCAGAATAGATCAAGCCCTGCTATCCATCCAGAAGATGCTGAAGAAGGAACACTGCTCAGTCAGGCTGTGGATGAGTCTGGTAGGGACGCTGTCATCCGTGGAACAATTTGTGTCACTAGGAAGACTACACCTCCGTCCTCTTCAATACCATCTAGCTTTTCACTGGAAAAAGGACAAGACGCTAGAAGCGGTCTCGATCCCGGTTTCCGAAAAGATAAAGTCTTGTCTGACTTGGTGGAAGGACAATATCAACCTAAGAGAGGGTCTTCCCCTGGCTGTTCAGACTCCCAACCACGTTCTCTTCTCGGACGCATCGGACGTGGGCTGGGGCGCGACACTAGACGGTCGGGAATGCTCAGGACTGTGGAACTCGAGTCAGAGGAGCATGCATATCAACTGCAAGGAGCTGTTGGCAGTACATCTGGCCTTGAAAAGCTTCAAGTCTCTCCTTCGAGGCAAAGTGGTGGAAGTTAACTCGGACATCACCACGGCCTTGGCGTACATCTCCAAACAAGGAGGTACCCACTCACTGACGTTGTACGAGATCGCAAGGGACCTGCTCATCTGGTCAAAAGGTCAAGACATCTCCCTAGTAACGAGGTTCATCCAAGGCGACTTGAACGTCATAGCAGATTGTCTCAGTCGGAAAGGGCAAGTAATTCCAACCGAATGGACCCTCCACAAGGATGTGTGCAAGAGACTTTGGGCCACTTGGGGTAAAACCATCCATAGATCTCTTTGCAACCTCGCTGACCAAGAGGCTTCCAATCTATTGCTCTCCAGTCCCGGACCCAGCAGCAATACATATAGATGCTTTCCTCCTAGATTGGTCACATCTGGATCTCTACGCATTCCCACCGTTCAAGATTGTCAACAAGGTACTGCAGAAGTTCGCCTCTCACGAAGGGACAAGGTTGACGTTAGTTGCTTCCCTCTGGCCCGCGAGAGAATGGTTCACCGAGATACTTCGATGGTTAGTAGACGTTCCCAGTAGTCTTCCTCTAAGGGTAGACCTTCTATGTCAGCCACACGTAAAGAAGGTACTCCAAAGCCTCCACGCTCTTCGTCTGACTACCTTCAGACTATCGAAAGACTCTCGAGAGCTAGAGGCTTTTCGAAGGAAGCAGCCAGTGCGATTGCTAGAGCAAGGAGAGCTTCTTCCATTAGAGTCTACCAATCGAATTGGGAAGTCTTCCGAGACTGGTGCAAGTCAGTTTCTGTATCCTCGACCAGTACCTCTGTAGCTCAAATAGCTGTTTTTCTCTTATACCTGAGAAAAGGACGATCCCTTTCAGCTCCCTCTATCAAGGGCTACAGAAGCATGTTGGCATCGGTCTTCCGGCATAGAGGCTTAGATCTTTCCAAACATAAAGATCTGCAAGACCTCCTTAAGTCTTTTGAGACCACCAAGGAGCGTCGTTTGACTACCCCTGGATGGAATTTAGACGTGGTACTAAGATTCTTCATGTCAGACAGGTTGGAGCCGTTACAATCAGCCTCCCTGAAAGATCTCACTCTTAAGACTCTTTTCCTGGTATGCTTAGCCTCGGCTAAAAGAGTCAGTGAGATTCATGCCTTCAGCAAGAACATAGGATTTTCGTCAGAAAAAGCCACTTGTTCGCTACAACTTGGTTTTCTAGCCAAAAATGAGCTGCCTTCTCGGCCTTGGCCTAAATCTTTCGATATCCCCAGCTTATCGGAGATCGTAGGCAATGAACTAGAAAGAGTCTTATGCCCTGTTAGAGCTCTTAAGTTCTATTTAAAGCGTACTAAACCTTTACAAGGCCAATCT
>NC_090744.1:65242665-65260165 GCF_036898095.1 Palaemon carinicauda | reverse complement strand
GTATATATATATACATATATGTATATATATGTAAATATATATACAAATATAAACATATATATATATATATATATATATATATATATATATATATATATATATATATATATATATATATATATATGTTTTTGTGTATGTGTGGGTGCATAAGAGACCAGTGTTTAGATAGTCAGAGCCAAGTTTAGGCCAATTTGTGTTTCTGTGTATGTGTGGGTTCATAAGAGAAAAGTTTTTAGATAGTCAGAGCCAAGTTTAGGCCAATGTGTGTTTCTGTTTATGTGTGTGTTCATAAGAGAAAAGTTTTTAGATAGTCAGAGCCAAGTTTAGGCCAATGTGTGTTTCTGTTTATGTGTGGGTTCATAAGAGAAAAGTTTTTAGATAGTCAGAGCCAAGTTTAGGCCAATGTGTGTTTCTGTTTATGTGTGTGTTCATAAGAGAAAAGTTTTTAGATAGTCAGAGCCAAGTTTAGGCCAATGTGTGTTTCTCTGTATGTGTGGGTGCATAAGAGACAAGTTTTTAGATAGTCAGAGCCAAGTTTAGGCCAATGTGTGTTTCTCTGTATGTGTGGGTGCATAAGAGACAAGTTTTTAGATAGTCAGAGCCAAGTTTAGGCCAATGTGTGTTTCTCTGTATGTGTGGGTGCATAAGAGACAAGTTTTTAGATAGTCAGAGCCAAGTTTAGGCCAATGTGTGTTTCTCTGTATGTGTGGGTGCATAAGAGACAAGTTTTTAGATAGTCAGAGCCAAGTTTAGGCCAATGTGTGTTTCTCTGTATGTGTGGGTGCATAAGAGACAAGTTTTTAGATAGTCAGAGCCAAGTTTAGGCCAATGTGTGTTTCTCTGTATGTGTGGGTGCATAAGAGACAAGTTTTTAGATAGTCAGAGCCAAGTTTAGGCCAATGTGTGTTTCTCTGTATGTGTGGGTGCATAAGAGACAAGTTTTTAGATAGTCAGAGCCAAGAATAGGCCAATGTGTGTTTCTGTTTATGTGTGGGTGCATAAGAGACAAGTGTTTATATAGTCAGAGCCAAGTTTAGGCCAATGTGTGTTTCTGTGTATGTGTGGGTGCATAAGAGAAAAGTTTTTAGATAGTCAGAGCCAAGTTTAGGCCAATGTGTGTTTCTGTGTATGTTTGGGTGCATAAGAGATAAGTTTTTAGATAATCAGAGCAAAGAGTAGGCCAATGTGTGTTTCTGTTTATGTGTGTGTTCATAAGAGAAAAGTTTTTAGATAGTTTGAGCCAAGTTTAGGCCAATGTATGTTTCTGTGTATGTGGGGGTGCATAAGAGACAAGTGTTTAGATAGTCAGAGCCAAGTTTAGGCCAATGTGTGTTTCTGTTTATGTGTGTGTTCATAAGAGAAAAGTTTTTAGATAGTCAGAGCCAAGTTTAGGCCAATGTGTGTTTCTGTGTATGTGTGGGTGCATAAGAGAAAAGTTTTTAGATAGTCAGAGCCAAGTTTAGGCCAATGTGTGTTTCTGTGTATGTGTGGGTGCATAAGAGAAAAGTTTTTAGATAGTCAGAGCCAAGTTTAGGCCAATGTGTGTTTCTGTGTATGTTTGGGTGCATAAGAGACAAGTTTTTAGATAGTCAGAGCCAAGTTTAGGCCAATGTGTGTTTCTGTGTATGTGTGGGTGCATAAGAGACAAGTGTTTAGATAGTCAGAGCCAAGTTTAGGCCAATGTGTGTTTCTGTTTCTGTGTGGGTTCATAAAAGAAAAGTTTTTAGATAGTCAGAGCCAAGTTTAGGCCAATGTGTGTTTCTACTTATGTGTGGGTTCATAAGAGAAAAGTTTTTAGATAGTCAGAGCCAAGTTTAGGCCAATGTGTGTTTCTGTGTATGTGTGGGTGCATAAGAGACAAGTTTTTAGATAATCAGAGCCAAGTTTAGGCCAATGTGTGTTTCTCTGTATGTGTGGGTGCATAAGAGAAAAGTTTTTAGATAGTCAGAGCCAAGTTTAGGCCAATGTGTGTTTCTGTGTATGTGTGGGTGCATAAGAGAAAAGTTTTTAGATAGTCAGAGCCAAGTTTAGGCCAATGTGTGTTTCTGTGTATGTTTGGGTGCATAAGAGATAAGTTTTTAGATAATCAGAGCAAAGAGTAGGCCAATGTGTGTTTCTGTTTATGTGTGTGTTCATAAGAGAAAAGTTTTTAGATAGTTTGAGCCAAGTTTAGGCCAATGTATGTTTCTGTGTATGTGGGGGTGCATAAGAGACAAGTGTTTAGATAGTCAGAGCCAAGTTTAGGCCAATGTGTGTTTCTGTGTATGTGTGTGTGCATAAGAGACAAGTTTTTAGATAATCAGAGCCAAGAGTAGGCCAATATGTGTTTCTGTTTCTGTGTGGGTTCATAACAGAAAAGTTTTTAGATAGTCAGAGCCAAGTTTAGGCCAATGTGTGTTTCTGTTTATTGTGGGTTCATAAGAGAAAAGTTTTTAGATAGTCAGAGCCAAGTTTAGGCCAATGTGTGTTTCTGTGTATGTGTGGGTGCATAAAAGACAAGTGTTTAGATAGTCAGAGCCAAGTTTAGGCCACTGTGTGTTTCTGTGTATGTGTGGGTGCATAAGAGACAAGTGTTTAGATAGTCAGAGCCAAGTTTAGGCCAATGTGTGTTTCTGTGTATATGTGTGTGCATAAGAGACAAGTTTTTAGATAATCAGAGCCAAGAGTAGGCCAATGTGTGTTTCTGTTTCTGTGTGGGTTCATAAAAGAAAAGTTTTTAGATAGTCAGAGCCAAGTTTAGGCCAATGTGTGTTTCTACTTATGTGTGGGTTCATAAGAGAAAAGTTTTTAGATAGTCAGAGCCAAGTTTAGGCCAATGTGTGTTTCTGTGTATGTGTGGGTGCATAAGAGACAAGTTTTTAGATAATCAGAGCCAAGTTTAGGCCAATGTGTGTTTCTGTGTATGTGTGTGTGCATAAGAGACAAGTGTTTAAATAGCCAGAGCCAAGTTTAGGCCAATGTGTGTTTCTGTGTATCTGTGGGTGCATAAGAGACAAGTTTTTAGATAATCAGAGCAAAGAGTAGGCCAATGTGTGTTTCTGTGTATGTGTGGGTGCATAAGAGACAAGTGTTTAGATAGTCAGAGCCAAGTTTAGGCCAATGTGTGTTTCTGTTTATATGGGGGTGCATAAGAGACAAGTTTTTAGATAGTCAGAGCCAAGAATAGGCCAATGTGTGTTTCTGTGTATGTGTGGGTGCATAAGAGACAAGGTTTTAGATATTCAGAGCCAAGACTAGGCCAATGTGTGTTTCTGTTTATGTGTGGGTTCATAAGAGACAAGTTTATAGATAGTCAGAGCCAAGTTTAGGCCAATGTGTGTTTCTGTGTATGTGTGTGTGCATAAGAGAAAAGTTTTTAGATAGTCATAGCCAAGTTTAGGCCAATTTGTGTTTCTGAGTATGTGTGGGTGCATAAGAGAAAAGTTTTTAGATAGTCAGAGCCAGGTTTAGGCCAATGTGTGTTTCTGTTTATGTGTGGGTGCATAAGAGACAAGTTTTTAGATAGTCAGAGCCAAGTTTAGGCCAATGTGAGTTTCTGTGTATGTGTGTGTGCATAAGAGAAAAGTTTTTAGATAGTCAGAGCCAAGTTTAGGCCAATGTGTGTTTCTGTTTATGTGTGTGTTCATAAGAGAAAAGTTTTTAGACAGTCAGAGCCAAGTTTAGGCCAATGTGTGTTTCTCTGTATGTGTGGGTTCATAAGAGAAAAGTTTTTAGATAGTCAGAGCCAAGTTTAGGCCAATGTGTGTTTCTGTTTATGTGTGGGTTCATAAGAGAAAAGTTTTTAGATAGTCAGAGCCAAGTTTAGGCCAATGTGTGTTTCTGTTTATGTGTGGGTGCATAAGAGACAAGTTTTTAGATAGTCAGAGCAAAGAGTAGGCCAATGTGTGTTTCTGTTTATGTGTGGGTGCATAAGAGACAAGTTTTTAGATAGTCAGAGCCAAGTTTAGGCCAATGTGTGTTTCTGTGTATGTGTGGGTGCATAAGAGACAAGTTTTTAGATAGTCAGAGCAAAGAGTAGGCCAATGTGTGTTTCTTTTTATGTGTGGGTGCATAAGAGACAAGTTTTTAGATAGTCAGAGCCAAGAATAGGCCAATGTGTGTTTCTGTTTATGTGTGGGTTCATAAGAGAAAAGTTTTTAGATAGTCAGAGCCAAGTTTAGGCCAATGTGTGTTTCTGTTTATGTGTGGGTGCATAAGAGACAAGTTTTTAGATAGTCAGAGCAAAGAGTAGGCCAATGTGTGTTTCTGTTTATGTGTGGGTGCATAAGAGACAAGTTTTTAGATAGTCAGAGCCAAGAATAGGCCAATGTGTGTTTCTGTTTATGTGTGGGTGCATAAGAGACAAGTTTTTAGATAGTCAGAGCCAAGTTTAGGCCAATGTGTGTTTCTGTTTATGTGTGGGTGCATAAGAGACAAGTTTTTAGATAGTCAGAGCAAAGAGTAGGCCAATGTGTGTTTCTGTTTATGTGTGGGTTCATAAGAGAAAAGTTTTTAGATAGTGAGAGCCAAGAGTAGGCCAATGTGTGTTTCTGTTTATGTGTGGGTTCATAAGAGAAAAGTTTTTAGATAGTCAGAGCCAAGTTTAGGCCAATGTGTGTTTCTGTTTATGTGTGGGTGCATAAGAGACAAGTTTTTAGATAGTCAGAGCAAAGAGTAGGCCAATGTGTGTTTCTGTTTATGTGTGGGTGCATAAGAGACAAGTTTTTAGATAGTCAGAGCCAAGTTTAGGCCAATGTGTGTTTCTGTGTATGTGTGGGTGCATAAGAGACAAGTTTTTAGATAGTCAGAGCAAAGAGTAGGCCAATGTGTGTTTCTGTTTATGTGTGGGTGCATAAGAGACAAGTTTTTAGATAGTCAGAGCCAAGAATAGGCCAATGTGTGTTTCTGTTTATGTGTGGGTGCATAAGAGACAAGTTTTTAGATAGTCAGAGCCAAGTTTAGGCCAATGTGTGTTTCTGTTTATGTGTGGGTGCATAAGAGACAAGTGTTTACATAGTCAGAGCCAAGTTTAGGCCAATGTGAGTTTCTGTGTATGTGTGGGTTCATAAGAGAAAAGTTTTTAGATAGTCAGAGCGAAGTTTAGGCCAATGTGTGTTTCTGTTTATGTGTGGGTGCATAAGAGACAAGTTTTTAGATGGTCAGAGCAAAGAGTAGGCCAATGTGTGTTTCTGTTTATGTGTGGGTGCATAAGAGACAAGTTTTTAGATAGTCAGAGCCAAGTTTAGGCCAATGTGTGTTTCTGTGTATGTGTGGGTGCATAAGAGACAAGTTTTTAGATAGTCAGAGCCAAGAATAGGCCAATGTGTGTTTCTGTTTATGTGTGGGTGCATAAGAGACAAGTGTTTAGATAGTCAGAGCCAAGTTTAGGCCAATGTGTGTTTCTGTGTATGTGTGGGTGCATAAGAGAAAAGTTTTTAGATAGTCAGAGCCAAGTTTAGGCCAATGTGTGTTTCTGTGTATGTTTGGGTGCATAAGAGATAAGTTTTTAGATAATCAGAGCAAAGAGTAGGCCAATGTGTGTTTCTGTTTATGTGTGTGTTCATAAGAGAAAAGTTTTTAGATAGTTTGAGCCAAGTTTAGGCCAATGTATGTTTCTGTGTATGTGGGGGTGCATAAGAGACAAGTGTTTAGATAGTCAGAGCCAAGTTTAGGCCAATGTGTGTTTCTGTGTATGTGTGTGTGCATAAGAGACAAGTTTTTAGATAATCAGAGCCAAGAGTAGGCCAATATGTGTTTCTGTGTGGGTTCATAACAGAAAAGTTTTTAGATAGTCAGAGCCAAGTTTAGGCCAATGTGTGTTTCTGTTTATGTGTGGGTTCATAAGAGAAAAGTTTTTAGATAGTCAGAGCCAAGTTTAGGCCAATGTGTGTTTATGTGTATGTGTGGGTGGATAAAAGACAAGTGTTTAGATAGTCAGAGCCAAGTTTAGGCCAATGTGTGTTTCTGTGTATGTGTGGGTGCATAAGAGACAAGTGTTTAGATAGTCAGAGCCAAGTTTAGGCCAATGTGTGTTTCTGTGTATATGTGTGTGCATAAGAGACAAGTTTTTAGATAATCAGAGCCAAGAGTAAGCCAATGTGTGTTTCTGTTTCTGTGTGGGTTCATAAAAGAAAAGTTTTTAGATAGTCAGAGCCAAGTTTAGGCCAATATGTGTTTCTACTTATGTGTGGGTTCATAAGAGAAAAGTTTTTAGATAGTCAGAGCCAAGTTTAGGCCAATGTGTGTTTCTGTGTATGTGTGGGTGCATAAGAGACAAGTTTTTAGATAATCAGAGCCAAGTTTAGGCCAATGTGTGTTTCTGTGTATGTGTGTGTGCATAAGAGACAAGTGTTTAAATAGCCAGAGCCAAGTTTAGGCCAATGTGTGTTTCTGTGTATCTGTGGGTGCATAAGAGACAAGTTTTTAGATAATCAGAGCAAAGAGTAGGCCAATGTGTGTTTCTGTGTATGTGTGGGTGCATAAGAGACAAGTGTTTAGATAGTCAGAGCCAAGTTTAGGCCAATGTGTGTTTCTGTTTATATGGGGGTGCATAAGAGACAAGTTTTTAGATAGTCAGAGCCAAGAATAGTCCAATGTGTGTTTCTGTGTATGTGTGGGTGCATAAGAGACAAGGTTTTAGATATTCAGAGCCAAGACTAGGCCAATTTGTGTTTCTGTTTATGTGTGGGTTCATAAGAGACAAGTTTATAGATAGTCAGAGCCAAGTTTAGGCCAATGTGTGTTTCTGTGTATGTGTGTGTGCATAAGAGAAAAGTTTTTAGATAGTCATAGCCAAGTTTAGGCCAATTTGTGTTTCTGTGTATGTGTGGGTGCATAAGAGAAAAGTTTTTAGATAGTCAGAGCCAGGTTTAGGCCAATGTGTGTTTCTGTTTATGTGTGGGTGCATAAGAGACAAGTTTTTAGATAGTCAGAGCCAAGTTTAGGCCAATGTGAGTTTCTGTGTATGTGTGTGTGCATAAGAGAAAAGTTTTTAGATAGTCAGAGCCAAGTTTAGGCCAATGTGTGTTTCTGTTTATGTGTGTGTTCATAAGAGAAAAGTTTTTAGACAGTCAGAACCAAGTTTAGGCCAATGTGTGTTTCTCTGTATGTGTGGGTGCATAAGAGACAAGTTTTTAGAAAATCAGAGCAAAGAGTAGGTCAATGTGTGTTTCTGTTTATGTGTGGGTTCATAAGAGAAAAGTTTTTAGATAGTCAGAGCCAAGAGTAGGCCAATGTGTGTTTCTGTTTATGTGTGGGTTCATAAGAGAAAAGTTTTTAGATAGTCAGAGCCAAGTTTAGGCCAATGTGTGTTTCTGTTTATGTGTGGGTGCATAAGAGACAAGTTTTTAGATAGTCAGAGCAAAGAGTAGGCCAATGTGTGTTTCTGTTTATGTGTGGGTGCATAAGAGACAAGTTTTTAGATAGTCAGAGCCAAGTTTAGGCCAATGTGTGTTTCTGTGTATGTGTGGGTGCATAAGAGACAAGTTTTTAGATAGTCAGAGCAAAGAGTAGGCCAATGTGTGTTTCTGTTTATGTGTGGGTGCATAAGAGACAAGTTTTTAGATAGTCAGAGCCAAGAATAGGCCAATGTGTGTTTCTGTTTATGTGTGGGTGCATAAGAGACAAGTTTTTAGATAGTCAGAGCCAAGAATAGGCCAATGTGTGTTTCTGTTTATGTGTGGGTGCATAAGAGACAAGTGTTTAGATAGTCAGAGCCAAGTTTAGGCCAATGTGTGTTTCTGTGTATGTGTGGGTGCATAAGAGAAAAGTTTTTAGATAGTCAGAGCCAAGTTTAGGCCAATGTGTGTTTCTGTGTATGTTTGGGTGCATAAGAGATAAGTTTTTAGATAATCAGAGCAAAGAGTAGGCCAATGTGTGTTTCTGTTTATGTGTGTGTTCATAAGAGAAAAGTTTTTAGATAGTTTGAGCCAAGTTTAGGCCAATGTATGTTTCTGTGTATGTGTGGGTGCATAAGAGACAAGTGTTTAGATAGTCAGAGCCAAGTTTAGGCCAATGTGTGTTTCTGTGTATGTGTGTGTGCATAAGAGACAAGTTTTTAGATAATCAGAGCCAAGAGTAGGCCAATGTGTGTTTCTGTTTCTGTGTGGGTTCATAACAGAAAAGTTTTTAGATAGTCAGAGCCAAGTTTAGGCCAATGTGTGTTTTTGTTTATGTGTGGGTTCATAAGAGAAAAGTTTTTAGATAGTCAGAGCCAATTTTAGGCCAATGTGTGTTTCTGTGTATGTGTGGGTGCATAAAAGACAAGTGTTTAGATAGTCAGAGCCAAGTTTAGGCCAATGTGTGTTTCTGTGTATGTGTGGGTGCATAACAGACAAGTGTTTAGATAGTCAGAGCCAAGTTTAGGCCAATGTGTGTTTCTGTGTATATGTGTGTGCATAAGAGACAAATTTTTAGATAATCAGAGCCAAGAGTAGGCCAATGTGTGTTTCTGTTTCTGTGTGGGTTCATAAGAGAAAAGTTTTTAGATAGTCAGAGCCAAGTTTAGGCCAATGTGTGTTTCTACTTATGTGTGGGTTCATAAGAGAAAAGTTTTTAGATAGTCAGAGCCAAGTTTAGTCCAATGTGTGTTTCTGTGTATGTGTGGGTGCATAAGAGACAAGTTTGTAGATAATCAGAGCCAAGTTTAGGCCAATATGTGTTTCTGTGTATGTGTGTGTGCATAAGAGACAAGTGTTTAGATAGCCAGAGCCAAGTTTAGGCCAATGTGTGTTTCTGTGTATGTGTGGGTGCATAAGAGACAAGTTTTTAGATAATCAGAGCAAAGAGTAGGCCAATGTGTGTTTCTGTGTATGTGTGGGTGCATAAGAGACAAGTGTTTAGATAGTCAGAGCCAAGTTTAGGCCAATGTGTGTTTCTATTTATGTGTGGGTGCATAAGAGACAAGTTCTTAGATAGTCAGAGCCAAGAATAGGCCAATGTGTGTTTCTGTTTATATGGGGGTGCATAAGAGACAAGTTTTTAGATAGTCAGAGCCAAGAATAGGCCAATGTGTGTTTCTGTGTATGTGTGGGTGCATAAGAGACAAGGTTTTAGATATTCAGAGCCAAGAGTAGGCCAATTTGTGTTTCTGTTTATGTGTGGGTTCATAAGAGACAAGTTTTTAGATAATCAGAGCCAAGATTAGGCCAATGTGTGTTTCTGTGTATGTGTGGGTGCATAAGAGACAAGTTTTTAGATAATCAGAGCCAAGTGTAGGCCAATGTGTGTTTCTGTTTATGTGTGGGTGCATAAGAGACAAGTTTTTAGATAGTCAGAGCCAAGAGTAGGCAAATGTGTGTTTCTGTTTATGTGTGGGTTCATAAGAGAAAAGGTTTTAGATAGTCAGAGCCAAGAGTAGGCCAATTTGTGTTTCTGTTTATGTGTGGGTTCATAAGAGACAAGTTTTTAGATAATCAGAGCCAAAAGTAGGTCAATGTATGTTTCTGTTATGTGTGGGTTCATAAGAGACAAGTTTTTAGATAATCAGAGCCAAGATTAGGCCAATGTGTATTTCTGTGTATGTGTGGGTGCATAAGAGACAAGTTTTTTGATAGTCAGAGCCAAGAGTAGGCTAATGTGTGTTTCTGTTTATGTGTGGGTTCATGAGAGAAAAGTTTTTAGATAGTCAGAACCAAGAGTAGGTCAATGTGTGTTTCTGTTTATGTGTGGGTTCATAAGAGACAAGTTTTTAGATAATCAGAGCCAAGATTAGGCCAATGTGTGTTTCTGTGTATGTGTGGGTGCATAAGAGACAAGTATTTAGATAATCAGAGCCAAGATTAGGCCAATGTGTGTTTCTGTTTATGTGTGGGTTCATAAGAGACAAGTTTTTAGATAATCAGAGCCAAGAGTAGGTCAATGTGTGTTTCTGTTTTTGTGTGGGTTCATAAGAGACAAGTTTTTAGATAATCAGAGCCAAGAGTAGGCCAATGTGTGTTTCTGTGTATGTGTGGGTGCATAAGAGACAAGTATTTAGATAATCAGAGCCAAGATTAGGCCAATGTGTGTTTCTGTTTATGTGTGGGTTCATAAGAGACAAGTTTTTAGATAATCAGAGCCAAGATTAGGCCAATGTGTGTTTCTGTTTATGTGTGGGTTCATAAGAGACAAGTTTTTAGATAATCAGAGCCAAGAGTAGGCCAATGTGTGTTTCTGTTTATGTGTGGGTTCATGAGAGACAAGTTTTTAGATAGTCAGAGCCAAGTTTAGGCCAATGTGTGTTTCTCTGCATGTGTGGGTGCATAAGAGACAAGTTTTTAGATAATCAGAGCCAAGAGTAGGTCAATGTATGTTTCTGTTATGTGTGGGTTCATAAGAGACAAGTTTTTAGATAATCAGAGCCAAGATTAGGCCAATGTGTATTTCTGTGTATGTGTGGGTGCATAAGAGACAAGTTTTTAGATAATCAGAGCCAAGATTATAGCCAATGTGTGTTTCTGTGTATGTGTGGGTGCATAAGAGACAAGTTTTTAGATAGTCAGAGCCAAGAGTAGGCCAATGTGTGTTTCTGTTTATGTGTGGGTTCATGAGAGAAAAGTTTTTAGATAGTCAGAACCAAGAGTAGGTCAATGTGTGTTTCTGTTTTTGTGTGGGTTCATAAGAGACAAGTTTTTAGATAATCAGAGCCAAGATTAGGTCTTTGTGTGTTTCTGTTTATGTGTGGGTTCATAAGAGACAAGTTTTTAGATAATCAGAGCCAAGATTAGGCCAATGTGTGTTTCTGTTTATGTTTGGGTTCATAAAAGACAAGTGTTTAGATAGTCAGAGCCAAGTTTAGGCCAAAGTGTGTTTCTGTGTATGTGTGGGTGCATAAGAGACAAGTTTTTAGATAGTCAGAGCCAAGTTTAGGCCAATGTGTGTTTCTGTGTATGTGTGGGTTCATAAGAGAAGTTTTTAGATAATCAGAGCCGAGAGTAGGTCAATGTATGTTTCTGTTATGTGTGGGTTCATAAGAGACAAGTTTTTAGATAATCAGAGCCAAGATTAGGCCAATGTGTATTTCTGTGTATGTGTGGGTGCATAAGAGACAAGTTTTTAGATAATCAGAGCCAAGAGTAGGTCAATGTGTGTTTCTGTTTATGTGTGGGTTCATAAGAGACAAGTTTTCAGATAGTCAGAGCCAAGAATAGGCCATTGTGTGTTTCTGTGTATGTGTGGGTGCATAAGAGACAAGTTTTTAGATAATTAGAGCCAAGAGTAGGCCAATGTGTGTTTCTGTTTATGTGTGGGTTCATGAGAGACAAGTTTTTAGATAGTCAGAGCCAAGTTTAGGCCAATGTGTGTTTCTGTGTATGTGTGGGTGCATAAGAGACAAGTTTTTAGATAGTCAGAGCCAAGTTTAGGCCAATGTGTGTTTCTGTGTATGTGTGGGTCCATAAGAGACAAATTTTTAGATAATCAGAGCCAAGAGTAGGTCAATGTATGTTTCTGTTATGTGAGGGTTCATAAGAGACAAGTTTTTAGATAATCAGAGCCAAGATTAGGCCAATGTGTATTTCTGTGTATGTGTGGGTGCATAAGAGAAGAGTTTTTTGATAGTCAGAGCCAAGAGTAGGCCAATGTATGTTTCTGTTTATGTGTGGGTTCATGAGAGAAAAGTTTTTAGATAGTCAGAACCAAGAGTAGGTCTATGTGTGTTTCTGTTTATGTGTGGGTTCATAAGAGACAAGTTTCTAGATAATCAGAGCCAAGATTAGGCCAATGTGTGTTTCTGTGTATGTGTGGGTGCATAAGAGACAAGTTTTTAGGTAATCAGAGCCAAGATTAGGCCAATATGTGTTTCTGATTATGTGTGGGTTCATAAGAGACAAGTTTTTAGATAATTAGAGCCGAGATTAGGCCAATATGTGTTTCTGTTTATGTGTGGGTTCATAAGAGACAAGTGTTTAGATAATCAGAGCCAAGAGTAGGCCAATGTGTGTTTCTGTTTATGTGTGGGTTCATGAGAGACAAGTTTTTGATAGTCAGAGCCAAGTTTAGGCCAATATGTGTTTCTGTGTATGTTTGGGTTCATAAGAGACAAGTTTTTAGATAATCAGAGCCAAGAGTAGGTCAATGTATGTTTCTGTTATGTGTGGGTTCATAAGAGACAAGTTTTTAGATAATCAGAGCCAAGATTAGGCCAATGTGTATTTCTGTGTATTTGTGGGTGCATAAGAGACAAGTTTTTAGATAGTCAGAGCCAAGATTTGGCCAATGTGTGTTTCTGTGTATGTGTGGGTGCATAAGAGACAAGTTTTTAGATAGTCAGAGCCAAGAGTAGGCCAATGTGTGTTTCTGTTTATGTGTGGGTTCATAAGAGACAAGTTTTTAGATAATCAGAGCCAAGATTAGGTCAATGTGTGTTTCTGTTTATGTGTGGGTTCAAAAGAGAAAAGTTTTTAGATAGTCAGAGCTAAGTTTAGGCCAATGTGTGTTTCTGTGTATGTGTGGGTGCATAAAAGACAAGTGTTTAGATAGTCAGAGCCAAGTTTAGGCCAATGTGTGTTTCTGTGTATGTGTGGGTGCATAAGAGACAAGTGTTTAGATAGTCAGAGCCAAGTTTAGGCCAATGTGTGTTTCTGTGTATATGTGTGTGCATAAGAGACAAGTTTTTAGATAATCAGAGCCAAGAGTAGGCCAAAATGTGTTTCTGTTTCTGTGTGGGTTCATAAGAGAAAAGTTTTTAGATAGTCAGAGCCAAGTTTAGGCCAATGTGTGTTTCTACTTATGTGTGGGTTCATAAGAGAAAAGTTTTTAGATAGTCAGAGCCAAGTTTAGGCCAATGTGTGTTTCTGTGTATGTGTGGGTGCATAAGAGACAAGTTTTTAGATAATCAGAGCCAAGTTTAGGCCAATGTGTGTTTCTGTGTATGTGTGTGTGCATAAGAGACAAGTGTTTAGATAGCCAGAGCCAAGTTTAGGCCAATGTGTGTTTCTGTGTATGTGTGGGTGCATAAGAGACAAGTTTTTAGATAATCAGAGCAAAGAGTAGGCCAATGTGTGTTTATGTGTATGTGTGGGTGCATAAGAGACAAGTGTTTAGATAGTCAGAGCCAAGTTTAGGCCAATGTGTGTTTCTATTTAGGTGTGGGTGCATAAGAGACAAGTTTTTAGATAGTCAGAGCCAAGAATAGGCCAATGTGTGTTTCTGTTTATATGGGGGTGCATAAGAGACAAGTTTTTAGATAGTCAGAGCCAAGAATAGGCCAATGTGTGTTTCTGTGTATGTGTGGGTGCATAAGAGACAAGGTTTTAGATAGTCAGAGCCAAGAGTAGGCCAATTTGTGTTTCTGTTTATGTGTGGGTTCATAAGAGACAAGTTTTTAGATAATCAGAGCCAAGATTAGGGCAATGTAGGTAGTAGGTTGGCCAGGGCACCAGCCACCCGTTGAGATACTACCGCTAGAGAGTTATGGGGTCTTTTGACTGGCCAGACAGTACTACATTGGATCCTCCTCTCTGGTTACGGTTCATTTCCCCTTTGCCTACATACACACTGAATAGTCTGGCATATTCTTTACATATTCTCCTCTATCCTCATACACCTGACAACACAGATTACCAAACAATTCTTCATCACCCAAGGGGTTACTGCACTGTAATTGTTCAGTGCCACTTTCCTCTTGGTAAGGGTAGAAGAGACTCTTTAGCTATGGTAAGCAGCTCTTCTAGGAGAAGGACACTCCAAAATCAAACCACTGTTCTCTAGTCTTGGGTAGTGCCATAGCCTCTGTACCATGGCCTTTCACTGTCTTGGGTTAGAGTTCTCTTGCTTGAGGGTACACTCGAGCACACTCTCCTATCTTATTTCTATTCCTCTTGTTTTGTTAAAGTTTTTATAGTTTATATAGGAGATATTTATTGTTGTTACTCTTCTTAGAATATTTTATTTTCCTTTTTTCCTTTCCGCACGGAGCTATTTTCCCTGTTGGAGCCCCTGGGCTTATAGCATACTGCTTTTCCAACTAGGGTTGTAGCTTAGTAAGTAATAATAATAATAATAATAATAATAATAATAATGTGTGTTTCTGTGTATGTGTGGGTGCATAAGAGACAAGTTTTTAGATAGTCAGAGCCAAGAGTAGGCCAATTTGTGTTTCTGTTTATGTGTGGGTTCATAAGAGACAAGTTTTTAGATAATCAGAGCCAAGTTTAGGCCAGATGTGTGTTTCTGTGTATGTGTGGGTGCATAAGAGACAAGTTTTTAGATAATCAGAGCCAAGTTTAGGCCAGATGTGTGTTTCTGTTTATGTGTGGGTGCATAAGAGACAAGTTTTTAGATAGTCAGAGCCAAGAGTAGGCAAATGTGTGTTTCTGTTTATGTGTGGGTTCATAAGAGAAAAGTTTTTAGATAGTCAGAGCCAAGTTTAGGCCAGATGTGTGTTTCTGTGTATGTGTGGGTGCATAAGAGACAAGTTTTTAGATAATCAGAGCCAAGAGTAGGTCAATGTATGTTTCTGTTTATGTGTGGGTTCATAAGAGACAAGTTTTTAGATAGTCAGAGCCAAGTTTAAGCCAGATGTGTGTTTCTGTGTATGTGTGGGTTCATAAGAGAAAAGTTTTTAGATAATCAGAGCCGAGATTAGGCCAATATGTGTTTCTGTTTATGTGTGGGTGCATAAGAGACAAGTTTTTAGATAGTCAGAGCCAAGAGTAGGCAAATGTGTGTTTCTGTTTATGTGTGGGTTCATAAGAGAAAAGGTTTTAGATAGTCAGAGCCAAGAGTAGGCCAATTTGTGTTTCTGTTTATGTGTGGGTTCATAAGAGACAAGTTTTTAGATAATCAGAGCCAAGAGTAGGTCAATGTATGTTTCGGTTATGTGTGGGTTCATAAGAGACAAGTTTTTAGATAATCAGAGCCAAGATTAGGCCAATGTGTATTTCTGTGTATGTGTGGGTGCATAAGAGACAAGTTTTTTGATAGTCAGAGCCAAGAGTAGGCCAATGTGTGTTTCTGTTTATGTGTGGGTTCATGAGAGAAAAGTTTTTAGATAGTCAGAACCAAGAGTAGGTCAATGTGTGTTTCTGTTTATGTGTGGGTGCATAAGAGACAAGTTTTTAGATAATCAGAGCCAAGATTAGGTCAATGTGTGTTTCTGTTTATGTGTGGGTTCATAAGAGATAAGTTTTTAGATAATCAGAGCCAAGTTTAGGCCAAAGTGTGTTTCTGTGTATGTGTGGGTGCATAAGAGACAAGTTTTTAGATAGTCAGAGCCAAGAGTAGGCAAATGTGTGTTTCTGTTTATGTGTGGGTTCATAAGAGAAAAGGTTTTAGATAGTCAGAGCCAAGAGTAGGCCAATTTGTGTTTCTGTTTATGTGTGGGTTCATAAGAGACAAGTTTTTAGATAATCAGAGCCAAGAGTAGGTCAATGTATGTTTCTGTTATGTGTGGGTTCATAAGAGACAAGTTTTTAGATAATCAGAGCCAAGATTAGGCCAATGTGTATTTCTGTGTATGTGTGGGTGCATAAGAGACAAGTTTTTAGATAATCAGAGCCAAGAGTAGGTCAATGTGTGTTTCTGTTTATGTGTGGGTTCATAAGAGACAAGTTTTCAGATAGTCAGAGCCAAGAATAGGCCATTGTGTGTTTCTGTGTATGTGTGGGTGCATAAGAGACAAGTTTTTAGATAATCAGAGCCAAGAGTAGGCCAATGTGTGTTTCTGTTTATGTGTGGGTTCATGAGAGACAAGTTTTTAGATAGTCAGAGCCAAGTTTAGGCCAATGTGTGTTTCTGTGTATGTGTGGGTGCATAAGAGACAAGTTTTTAGATAGCCAGAGCCAAGTTTAGGCCAATGTGTGTTTCTGTGTATGTGTGGGTTCATAAAGGACAAGTTTTTAGATAATCAGAGCCAAGAGTAGGTCAATGTATGTTTCTGTTATGTGTGGGTTCATAAGAGACAAGTTTTTAGATAATCAGAGCCAAGATTAGGCCAATGTGTGTTTCTGTGTATGTGTGGGTGCATAAGAGACAAGATTTTAGATAGTCAGAGCCAAGTTTAGGCCAATGTGTGTTTCTGTGTATGTGTGGGTTCATAAGAGACAAGTTTTTAGATAATCAGAGCCAAGAGTAGGTCAATGTATGTTTCTGTTATGTGTGGGTTCATAAGAGACAAGTTTTTTGATAGTCAGAGCCAAGAGTAGGCCAATGTGTGTTTCTGTTTATGTGTGGGTTCATGAGAGAAAAGTTTTTAGATAGTCAGAACCAAGAGTAGGTCTATGTGTGTTTCTGTTTATGTGTGGGTTCATAAGAGACAAGTTTTTAGATAATCAGAGCCAAGATTAGGCCAATGTGTGTTTCTGTGTATGTGTGGGTGCATAAGAGACAAGTTTTTAGATAATCAGAGCCAAGATTAGGCCAATGTGTGTTTCTGTTTATGTGTGGGTTCATAAGAGACAAGTTTTTAGATAATCAGAGCCGAGATTAGGCCAATATGTGTTTCTGTTTATGTGTGGTTTCATAAGAGAAGTTTTTAGATAATCAGAGCCAAGAGTAGGCCAATGTTTGTTTCTGTTTATGTGTGGGTTCATGAGAGACAAGTTTTTGATAGTCAGAGCCAAGTTTAGGCCAATATGTGTTTCTGTGTATGTTTGGGTTCATAAGAGACAAGTTTTTAGATAATCAGAGCCAAGAGTAGGTCAATGTATGTTTCTGTTATGTGTGGGTTCATAAGAGACAAGTTTTTAGATAATCAGAGCCAAGATTAGGCCAATGTGTGTTTCTGTGTATGTGTGGGTGCATAAGAGACAAGTTTTTAGATAGTCAGAGCCAAGAGTAGGCCAATATGTGTTTCTGTTTATATGTGGGTTCATGAGAGAAAAGTTTTTAGATAATCAGAGCCTAGAGTAGGTCAATGTGTGTTTCTGTTTATGTGTGTGTTCATAAGAGACAAGTTTTCAGATAATCAGAGCCAAGAGTAGGTGAATGTGTGTTTCTGTTTATGTGTGGGTTCATAAGAAACAAGTTTTTAGATAATCAGAGCCAAGAGTAGGCCAATGTGTGTTTCTGTTTATGTGTGGGTTCATAAGAGACAAGTTTTCAGATAATCAGAGCCAAGAGTAGGTGAATGTGTGTTTCTGTTTATGTTTGGGTTCATAAGAGACAAGTTTTTAGATAATCAGAGCCTAGAGTAGGTCAATGTGTGTTTCTGTTTATGTTTGGGTTCATAAGAGACAAGTTTTTAGATAATCAGAGCCTAGAGTAGGTCAATGTGTGTTTCTGTTTATGTGTGTGTTCATAAGAGACAAGTTTTCAGATAATCAGAGCCAAGAGTAGGTGAATGTGTGTTTCTGTTTATGTGTGGGTTCATAAGAAACAAGTTTTTAGATAATCAGAGCCAAGAGTAGGCCAATGTGTGTTTCTGTTTATGTGTGGGTTCATAAGAGACAAGTTTTTAGATAGTCAGAGCCAAGTTTAGGCCAGATGTGTGTTTCTGTGTATGTGTGGGTGCATAAGAGACAAGTTTTTAGATAATCAGAGCCAAGAGTAGGTCAATGTATGTTTCTGTTTATGTGTGGGTTCATAAGAGACAAGTTTTTAG
>NC_090744.1:65227665-65237665 GCF_036898095.1 Palaemon carinicauda | reverse complement strand
TCAGAAGTTCAAACTTGCAGCGAATCTTTTTATGTTGAACAGACTGACATGTGTCTGTCTTTAAAGTTTATATATGAAAGATATATTTTAACGTTGTTACCGATTTTAAGATATTTTATAATCTTTATACAGTACTTCTCTTATATAGTTATTTATTTCATTAATTCCTCTCCTCACCCGGCTATTTTTCCTTGTTGGAGCCCTTGAGCCTATAGCATCCTGGTATCAACTAAGGTTGTAGCTTGGCTAGTAGTAATAATAACAATAGTTCTCTTGCTTGAGGGTACGCTCGGGCTCACTATTTTATCTAATTTATCTTCTTGTTTTGTTTAAGTTTTGATAGTTTACATAGGATATATTTATTGTTATATTTTTACTGTTCTTAAAATATTTTATTTTTCCTTGTTTCCTTTCCTCACTGGGCTACTTTCTCTGTAGGGGCCCCTGGGCTCATAGCATCCTGCTTTTCCAACTTTGGTTGTAGCTTAGCAAGTAGTAGTAGTAATAATGATAATAATGATAATGATAATGATAATAATAGTAATAATAATAATAATAATATGTGTGAATATTTATGTATTTATCAAAACACCAATGGTTTTGAAAAATTCGTCCATGTGTTTACTTCTTTAACAAGAAAGAAAGAAAAAAAAATAACCTTGTAATTATTGGGTGTGTTAAAATTAGCTTGATTGAACAATATCCTGAGTACATGTTCATTAACTTCAGCTTAGGTAAGTAATTTTAATCGAACCATTATTCATAGATAATTAGCACTTAATCATTATCTGTGATAATGTGTATTCTCCCTAAGGTCTAATTTCCAATCGCTTCATTTTGTAATAATTATATCATCATCATATCCTCCTACGCCTATTGACGCAAAGGTCCTCGGTTAGATTTCGCCAGTCGTCTCTATTTTGAGCTTTTAATCCATTACTTCTCTACTCATCACCTCCTACTTCACGCTTCATAGCTCTGAGCCATGTAGGCCTGTGTCTTCCAATTTATGAGTGAAATAAATCTCTTACTATTTTACTATACAACTTGATGTTTCACGATATATTCATATCAGAATTAAATTCAATGACTTCCGTATAGTGAGGATACCTCCGTGACATTTAACTATTGCAAAGATAATACGTCAGATTAATTTATGTATCAATTAATTAGGTTATTTATACTGTTACGTGCATGGCACTTTGAGCGATGAATTACATCACCGGAAGCCCGTTACTGGTAATAAAATGTAATTGAAAGGTAATACATTTGTTTCTGGGGATTACATCCGCCAACGAAGTTGGAAGGAGGATATGTTTTCGCCCCTGTTTATGCGTGTTTGTTTATGAACAGCTTCCTGGCCACAATTTTAATCGTAGGGAAATGAAACTTGCAGGGATTAACTGTTATGTAAAAAAGCTGGAAATGATTAAATTTTGAATGGTCACGGTCAAAGGTCAAGGTGAAAGGTCAAGCAAAATGTCCAATTCATGAGTCAGGTTTACCTTCTCGCACAAGAAGCACTTCCTTGTCCACTTCCTCATATTAGATGAGAGAGAGAGAGAGAGAGAGAGAGAGAGAGAGAGAGAGAGAGATTTTGAAAATAGATTATATTGTTTAAGAATAACATCTGCTTGTAAATTATTCATGTGGAGAGAGAGAGAGAGAGAGAGAGAGAGAGAGAGAGAGAGTGAGAGAGAGAGAGAGAGAGAGAGAGAGAGAGAAATTCTCCTTGCATGTTTCTCCACCGTTATCGGCATAGTGTGTCAAATGTGACCTTACGTCTTCATATCTCATGATTGCAGATGGTAGAAATATTTCTCATTTATGTCCACCGATTTTCTTTCGAGTATATACGCTTAATACACTGTTTTATTACTATTAAATCATAGTTTCAATATTTTGCTGTTCAAAATATGGGTTTTTTTTTTTTGGTAGACTGTATTTTTTTTTTTTTGCTTTTGTCAATGTTTCGATTGAAAATATATGTGGTGAAGAAAAGTATTATATTTCTCAGTAGCATTGGATGAATATATATATATATATATATATATATGTGTGTGTGTGTGTGTGTGTGTGTTTATATATACACGTATATGTTATTTGTTGCAACATTAATTTGTTTCTCCTAACAGAGTTGCACCAAGTAAAAAAACACAGCTTCCACTGCCACATTTATACATCAAATACTGATTAATCTCGCACGAATCTCTCTCACAGGGCATTGAACCATCGTCCACCCACTCCTCATACGCTTATATCTTGTATGCATATTTGCTATTCCTGGATATCAAAACCTTGCATTTCTAAAACGTTAATTTTCCATTTATCAAATCATTTCAAGTTTTCCTTTCGTACCAATTCCCAGCAATTTTGAGTTATAGATTGGTTATCCTAACGGATTGTGGTCCTTTCTTTTATCGTTCCTTCGTTCGCTCGCGCGCGCACTCACTCACACATACATACACACATACATACATACATACATACTTACCGTTTTAAAAACTGATATATTGACGTAAAGGAGTGATATTACGGTCACCAACCTGTAAAGGATAATAACAAAGTAATAGGAAATTACGGTCGCCTGTATTTTACTGAATTACGGATGTCAACAGTATATTATTACGGAGAATTTTTTTTTAACTGTGTGTATATATATACATACATATATATATATATATATATATACATATATATATATATATATATATATTTTATATATATAATATATATATATATATAATATATATATATATATATATATATATATATATATATCCCCTTTCTGAGTGTGGATACCTTAACGCTGTGAAAGGATTTTGTGCATCATGATCAGCAAAGGTGTTCTGGTTAGGAACACCTATACTATGTTGGTTTGATGTGAGTGATCAAGCAAAAGTTTCCCACCATCAACAATCCACAGTGGCCAGCGTGGCGATGAAAACTGGCTAGACCCCAGACATGAATAAAGACATGTTTGAAGTCTTTGTCCTGCCGTGCACTAGAAACGGCTGCATTTGTTGATGTTGATATATATATATATATATATATAATATATATATATATATATGAATATATATGAATGTATATATATATATATATATATATACACACACAGTATATACACACACATATATATCACTTAATTGTTTATAGACACCCTTTGCCAGAACGACCATTTCAGTAGATTTAGATTTCTGTTTACTTTGCTGCTTCAACTCACGAAAACTTTTCTTTAGAAGGAACCTCATTCATTTCGTAAAATGAAAATAATACCTCCACCTTAATGTCTCGCTTGGTAGCTGGATAATGACGTGTTTTATAATATTCTTCCCCAAGTAATGATGTGTTCAGATGCCTTTGCATTTTCATAATTCTTATTCGAGATTTTATTCGTGCTTAAAAAAACGTATTCAATACTTTAACCGGAACAAGTTTTTTTTTAATAAAATAATACAAATTTTTTATCTGCAAGTTGTTGTGGCCTATTGGAAACGTTCATGCCTCGCGTCCCGCTCAACTTTCATAGTTTCTTGCAGTGTCTGTAATCTCACCATCCTTGTGAGCTAAATGATGGGGGTTTTGGTTTAACCAATAGGTCTACCTACTGAGTCATCACTAACCATTTCCTAGTCCTCCCTGGTCCCAACTTGGATGGAGAGGGGGCTTAAGCGCTGATCTTAGTGTTGTTGTGGCCGATGTGCTAACGTCCCTGAGTGGTGAACGCCAGACTGGGATTTGAGTTCCGCTGAAATTCAATAGTCTCTTGTAGTGTCTGTAATCATACTATCCTTGTGAGTAAAGGGGGTTGGGGGGGGGGGTGGAACCAATAGGTCTACCTACTGAGTCCATCAGAATTAAAGTATTAAAGTATTAAACACCGAAAATAAATCGGGGCCTCACATGTAAAAAAGATAAAGAATATTTCATTGATTTGTCTAAAATGAAAAGACGAAATGGATATCTTTACATATTAAGAACCATTATCCATCAAAGACAAATTAAGGCCTGACATGTTAAAAAGGCAAGGAATATCTTAATTTGGCTAAATTTAGAAGATAGAATTAATGTATTTACAAATTATTAAGAACCATTATCCATTAAAGACAAATTAAGGCCTGACATGTAAAAAAGGTAAAGAATGTTTAATTAATTTGGCTAAAATTAAAAGAAAAAATGGGTGTATTTACAAATTAATAAGCACCATTACCCGCCGAAGAAAAATTCCGGCCTCACATGTAAAAATGGTGAAAATTTTGTCCTTAATTTGGGCAAAATTAAAAGATGAAATGGATGTATTTACAAATTATTAAGAAACATTATCCGAGGAGACAAATTAAGGCCTGACATGTAAAAAAGGTAAAGATTATTTAATTAATTTAGTTAAAATTAAAAGATAAAATGGAAATATTATAGATATATTTACAGATTAATAAGCACCATTATCCGAGGAGACAAATTACGGCTTCACATGTAAAAAGGTAAAGAATCTTTTATTAATTTGGCTGAAATTAAAAGATGAAAATGGATATATTTATAAATTATTTAGATCCATTATCTACCGGAGAGAAATTACGGCCTTACATGTAACCTTCATTAGATTTCGCAGACTCTCCTTCCTTTAAAGTTCTTTTTTTTTTTTTTTTTTTTTTTTTTTTTTTTTTGTCTAAAACTAAAAGATAGAATAAATATATTTACAAATTATTAAGATCCATTATCTACCGAAGAGAAATTACGGCCTCACATGTAACCTTCATTAAATTTCGCGGACTTTCCTTCCTTTAAAGTTTTTTTTTTTTTTTTTTTTTTTTCAAGCTAAAAGATAAGATAAATATATTTACAAATTACTAAGAACCATTATCCGCCGAAGAGAAATTACGGCCTCACACGTAACCTTCATTAAATTTCGCAGACTTTCCTTCATTTGAAGCCCCCCCCCCCCTTTTTTTTTTTTTTTTTTTTCCGAGACCACGTAATAGCTTCCAGAATTCCAGGTCTTTAATAAGCAGCCTCGGCAGAAGTTCTTGCCAAGTTAGTGACACCTGTCGCAGTCCGAGATGCGATTAATAGCAATTTCGTTTCCCGTCGGGATTCTGAGTCCCTATTTATTCATTTAGATTTTTCATTATTTTACTATTCATTATTAAATTAAGATCTTTATTTTTTAGTAATATTTGGTATGTACAGTTGGACACAGGAGTTCATTGTACAAATTTTGCATTATTTTCCTTTATATTCATTATCAAATTAAGATTTTTTAGTTATATTAGGTATGTACAGTAGGACACACGAGTCGTGGTACACCTTGCTCCAAAGAAGTGCTCCCTGTTTTGCTTCGTGTTCCTATTTATTCTTTTACATTTTTTAGTTCTTTATATAATTTTCAGCGGCCATTACCTGGCTCTAATTAGTCCTAGCTTGGGTGGAGAGAGGGCTTGGGCGCTGATCATATGTATATATGGTTAATCTCTAGGGCATTGTCCTGCTCGATAGGGCAATGTCACTGCCCTTGCCTCTGCCATTCAATTTAAAATTTTAAAGTGTACCTTGTCACACATTTACTTCACGGCCAGTAACCGAAAAGCTAGTGTAGGGAGAGCTAGCAGAGGTGTGGTGGGCTAGTATAAACACCTGAACTTGTCGTGCAGCGAGGGTGTAGCTGGGTGCACTGCCTTAGAGGGAGTTGTACCAAGAATTCCTGTATCCAAACTGTACTTTTTTGTTCTGATTTACAAATATTGGGAAATATCTTATTTTTATGTCAGTCAATTATTGATGGGACATTATTTCACTTTAATGTGTAGAGAACGTTTCATTGTTGCCATCTTGGTGGACTGTCCTTTAAATCTAAAACAGCATGGCGTAAAGGAATATTCCAGTGAATGTCATACAGAATATGGACAATATATCAGTTGTGCAATATTCTGACACATTAACTTGATAGTTTTACCCATTGAGATCATGTTAAAGGGTAGATGGAGATGGCTTGGGCTTGCTCTTCGCACTCCCCAAGAGACATTAGTTTGCCAAGCTTTCAACTGGGCTCCACAAGGCACTAGAAGAGTTGGGAGACCACTGGCGAAATCTAACCGAGGCCCTTTGCGCTAATAGGCGTAGGAGTAGATGATAAAGATATATATATATATATATATATATATATATATATATATATATATATATATATATGTATATGTATATGTATGTATGTATGTATGTATGTATGTGTATATATATATATATATATATATATGTATATATACACACACACCTTTTCTGTGTGGGGGATACATTAACGTGGTGAAAGGGTTTGTATATCGTCATAATCAGCTAGGAGGTCCTAGTCAGGGCCACCCATATGAGGTTGATTTGCTGTGAGCGATCAGATGAAAATCTCACACCATCATCAATCCGCACTGACCAGCTTGGCGATCAAAATTGGCCAAACCCCAGACAATAATTGACAAGTCTGAGGCCTTTGTCCTGTAGTGGACTAGAAACGGTTGCATATTATATATATATATATATATATATATATATATATAAATAAATAAAAGAGTGTAGGCCATAGTCCTGTCCCTTACCTCTGCCATTCCCAATCGACCTTTAAACCTCG
The DNA here is from genome assembly GCF_036898095.1 of Palaemon carinicauda. Taxonomy (NCBI): domain Eukaryota; kingdom Metazoa; phylum Arthropoda; class Malacostraca; order Decapoda; family Palaemonidae; genus Palaemon; species Palaemon carinicauda. The sequence continues at coordinate 65,231,049 of NC_090744.1, read as the reverse complement.
AAACCAATAGCTGTTGATAAAACAGCCGGGAACAAGAATGTCAGTATTAGCGCATGAAAAGTGATATCAAGTCTAAGAAACCCAATAAGAAGCTTAAGAAAACTGATAAAAGGCTCTGTCAGAGGAGAAACGAAGTTTCTTGTAATGGGCTATTCGTAGAAGAAACGACCGGTATTGGATTAAAAGTCTTGAAGGCAATAGATAGGAGATGGGACTTGGATGAAGGAAGGATTAGGAAGAAAGGCAAAGGATGTCTGAGTGTTTCAAAGGAGTACTAGAAAGAAATATTAAGAATACTTGGAGGCAATAGCTATTAGGTTGGACAGGACACCAGCGACCCGTTGAGATACAACCGATAGAGTGTATAGGGGTCCTTTGACAGGCCAGGCAGTACTACATTGGATCCTTCTCCCTGGTTACGGTTTATTTCCCCTTGCTTAAACTTACACTGAATAGTCCTGCCTATTCTTTACATGTTCTCCTCTGTCCTCATACACCAGACAACACTGAGATTACCAAACAATTCTTCTTCATCCAAGGGGTTAACTACTGCACTGTAATTGATCAGTGGCCACTTTCATTTCTTTGTGTTCTTTATTTCTTTTAAAATGTTGTGCAATATGGAGTTAGGTGGATGGGATTATTTATTTTTTCTCATATTCCTCTTCATTTTAGTCCTCTTAAATCCAAGTCCTCTTTAATGTAAACCCTCTGGTAATCTTATTCCAAGCCCATTTCTTTTCTTTATGTTCTCTATATCTTTCAAAATATTATGTAAACTCTATGGAGTTAGGTGCATTGCATTATTTTTATTCCTGTTCTCCTCTTACATTTAGTCCTCTTAAATCCAAGTCTTCTTTAATGTAAACCAGTTGATATTCTTATTCCAAAACCATTCCTTTTTTTGATGTCCTCTATTTCTTTCAATATATTATACAAGCTCAATAGAGTTAAACTGTCATCACGTAGCAACAGTATTTTCCAGAAATTCAATTATTTCTTAGATTTCATATCTTTTTTCGCACACTTCTTATTCCTCAAAGGAGCTGCCTTATGTAAGCCACGTCTTACCAAAACACCATCAGGCCTTTTATAAAAGTGGAAAGTCTTATTTGTGTGAAATATGTTTTTGAAAGGCTTGTGTGGTATTCGGCGTGGCCTACATTACGATTTCAAAGTAAATTTCTTGTTTGTAGGGGAGACAAGTGATGCATATTTTAGTTAAGGTTTTTTTGTACATTTTTGTTTTGTTTTTTGTTATTGTCATATATGTTTTAAAAAGATATTGAGTGGGCGCCTTATATGTTAATAGTATTTTGAATATATGTATATATATATATATATATATATGTGTGTGTGTGTGTGTGTGTGTATAAATATGCATATATATATGCATATATATATATATATATATATGCATGTACAGTATATATATATATATATATATATATATATATATATATAATATATATATATATATATATATATGTATGTATGTTTTAATTTCAGTTAGTTTTTTTACACTTTTCATGTCAACTGTGCTTTACAGTTACTGATATATCATTATCATCATCATCATCATCTCTATCTTGAGCTTTTAAATCAATACTTCTCCGTTCATCATCTCCTACTTCACGTTTCATAATCCTCAGCCATGTAAGCCTGGGTCCTCCAACTCTTCTAGTGCCTTGTGTAGCTCAATTGAAAGTTTTTAGTGAACTAATCTCTTTTGGGGAGTGCGAAGAGCATGCCCAAACCATCTCCATCTACCCCTCACCATGATCTCATCCACATTTGACACTCGAGTAATCTCTCTTACAGTTCCACTTCTGATCTTGTCCTGTCATTTAAATCCCAATTTTCTTCTGAGGGCTTTGTTTTCAAATCTACTAAATCTGTTGGATATTGTTTCATTGTTATACCACGACTCATGTCCATGCCTTGAAGCTTCAATTTTCTTCTTTCTACTGCACTGTCCTCAACCCAACTTGTCTTCCAATTATGCAATCCTCCTTTATATCTTCTTTAGTTATCATCCTTTCTACTCTCTTCTCACATCTATCCTTCCCATTATCCAATCCTCCCCTTTCCCTTCCTTCTTTATATCTTCTTTAGTTATCATCCTTTCTACCTTCTTCGTCCAACTCTCCACATTATTGAATCCTTCACCTTCCTTTTCTTCTTTATATCTTCTTTAGTTATCATCCTTTCTACTTTCTTCGCCCAACTCTCCTTCCCATTACCCAATCCTCCCCTTTCCCTTCCTCCTTTATATCTCCATTAGTTATCATCCTTTCTACTTTCTTCGCCCAACTCTCCTTCCCATTATCCAATCCTCCCCTTTCCCTTCCTCCTTTATATCTCCATTAGTTATCATCCTTTCTACCTTCTTCGTCCAACTCTCCACATTATTGAATCCTTCACCTTCCTTTTCTTCTTTATATCTCCATTAGTTATCATCCTTTCTACTTTCTTCGCCCAACTCTCCTTCCCATTACCCAATCCTCCCCTTTCCCTTCCTCCTTTATATCTCCATTAGTTATCATCCTTTCTACTTTCTTCGCCCAACTCTCCTTCCCATTATCCAATCCTCCCCTTTCCCTTCCTCCTTTATATCTCCATTAGTTATCATCCTTTCTACTTTCTTCGCCCAACTCTCCTTCCCATTATCCAATCCTCCCCTTTCCCTTCCTCCTTTATATCTCCATTAGTTATCATCCTTTCTACCTTCTTCGTCCAACTCTCCACATTATTGAATCCTTCACCTTCCTTTTCTTCTTTATATCTCCATTAGTTATCATCCTTTCTACTTTCTTCGCCCAACTCTCCTTCCCATTACCCAATCCTCCCCTTTCCCTTCCTCCTTTATATCTCCATTAGTTATCATCCTTTCTACTTTCTTCGCCCAACTCTCCTTCCCATTATCCAATCCTCCCCTTTCCCTTCCTCCTTTATATCTCCATTAGTTATCATCCTTTCTACCTTCTTCGTCCAACTCTCCACATTATTGAATCCTTCACCTTCCTTTTCTTCTTTATATCTTCTTTAGTTATCATCCTTTCTACTTTCTTCGCCCAACTCTCCTTCCCATTACCCAATCCTCCCCTTTCCCTTCCTCCTTTATATCTCCATTAGTTATCATCCTTTCTACTTTCTTCGCCCAACTCTCCTTCCCATTATCCAATCCTCCCCTTTCCCTTCCTCCTTTATATCTCCATTAGTTATCATCCTTTCTACTTTCTTCGCCCAACTCTCCTTCCCATTATCCAATCCTCCCCTTTCCCTTCCTCCTTTATATCTCCATTAGTTATCATCCTTTCTACCTTCTTCGTCCAACTCTCCACATTATTGAATCCTTCACCTTCCTTTTCTTCTTTATATCTT